>NW_025781297.1:0-42393 GCF_021130785.1 Homalodisca vitripennis | reverse complement strand
TAGAGGAGGCATTGGAGTAAAATTGAAATATTACATTGAATATACTATACCCACCATAGCTAACCTAGTGTGATGATGATTGTTGCAAAAATTGTGTTGACATACTGTAATATCTAGTTATTTCAATACTGTGGAAGATTTGCTTCCGCTTCTGGCCGCATCATATAACTTCAGATCAGTAACCTGAGTCATGCTTTGAATTTTTAGTTAAGGTAGCATAGTAGGAGACGGTGCTGCTTGCAGTGGCAAGATGAATCAATGGTCAGGAATCTAGGCAATCATATTTTATTATATTTTAAAACAAACCCTTACCATGAACAGTAATGCAATATAGTTAATATTAAATTTACAATGAATTGAAATATGTTGCCTTTAATCTGTTACTTTAAAGCACCCCAAGCAATAATGTTACAGCAAGCATCTAATTGAATTAACTCCACTACAGGGGAAGCCAAGTGTCACTTTAGTGTTAGTCTTCAGTTGATGAGTGGATCTTTACTTACTCGTTGTAAACTGTTACTTTAAGTTTGTTTCTAGATCACTTTCAGGATTTAAAAATAAGTAGAAAATTGTGGCTACATTATTAGCTCATAAGGTAGTTCAGTTTAATGGAAATCGTATGTCACCTTTTAATAAGACCATTTATTGCCATTGTAACACACAGAATTGTTCTTAATGAATGACCAAAATTTCGGCCAAACATTACTAACTTTAACGGCTCAATACACAGTTATTTTAAAGTTATACAAAAGTAAATTCCTGATGTAATGTTTAGACTGTCATTGACAGCTATTAAAAACACACACTTATTCAAGGCCAATTAATCGTAAAAAGTTAAATGTATGATGTTCTCTGAATGATCTCTTTTTAACAGAAAGGAAAAGAAATAATGTAAAAAACGGACTATGAATTTCCCAGAAACGGGAGAGAAGTCCTAAGGGCCAGGAAGAAAAGGTCACTTTTTTTAGCACTAACTCTCTGTAGTAAGAAATGCTTCTGTAGTTGCGAGAACGAGATAGGATGTCATAAAATTTCCTCTGTTTATTGACACGGTTTCCTTGCATAATGCTTTAATAACAGCCTAGCTGTTTAAAATATACAAGGAAATCGAATAAAATTTTTTTATTCTATTAGTCAACAATACGTCTTTTTTATTGATGTGCAGGAAATATACAACCGTCCTATTAATTTGAGATTTTATTTCACTAGTCCTTTAACATCTTCAGTATGACCTCTACTATTATTTACAATAAAAAATCAATAATGCTTTAAGTGTGATAATTTTGTCCTTTTTAGAATTCGCCACTAATAATATTTGAGTAGTTGCTAAAATAGTACACACTGCATTTTATGGTTACAATTTTAATTTTTTACATGGTTAGCATCTTCTCTGTTCTCAAAAATAGCAAACTGATTTCAATTAACAAGTAAGAAAGGTATGTTAAATTTAACACAGGTTCAAAATATTGCTTTAAGTTCATCAATTAAACAACTATGGTTCACCACATAAACATGACTTGAGCATATAATAAGTTTGGTGTATGAAAGAAGGAGGCTGTGCTGTTTGTCCACTTCATTATAAAATCATTAAGTTCCGTTTGTTAACATTATTTTCCGAGAAAGTAAACTTGCATACGGGATTATTTACATACTGTAAATTTGGAAAAGTACTGGCAATGGTATTTCCTATAGAAACCTTGCAATAGAGACATAATATTCTTTAGGACGATTTTATTGTCTAAGTTTATGCTGATTTATATAGTGAACTTCCTTGAGTCACCTGATGCACTAGAAATGTTATGAATATTTTAAATACTGGTATATTAAAAAAAACCCACAACAATGTTTATATTTTAAACTAAATGATTTTTGTAGCAATTTAACGTAAAAGTCAAAGTCGTCGTTTACTTTCAAAAACAAACTCAGAAAACCTGAAGCATCTTGTTAATTGAAGGGGAAAGCTCTTCTTACTGGAACACGAATTATTGCTGTAAAATAAAATACACAATTCTTCCATTACTTTAATTTCATCAGTCCAGAGGAAGGTAAACTGGATTTTAAAACTCAACTTTGGTATTGAATTACAAATTACAATATCAAAATATTTCTTTTTTAATTTGTTTTTTATTAAATTAAATTTTTATACTTCGCTTGGACATCATTATTTCAATTTTTTTACCTTCTTTGAATTGTAGAAATTCAAATTCTAAGAATTCGTCACCAGGTACATGAATAAATCAAAATGTACCTGATGATGAATTCATAGAATTTTAAATGCACAACTTACGAAATAAAAAAAAAAATATATCAAAAGTATTAAAAAGGTTTATTTATTGTATATATTTTTATCAAACACTTTTTGAGGCTAAATCTCTAATAAATCATTGTGTGTGATAAAAAGTACGTTTTTGATACAAACGGTTGGAATATTCCTTAGTGACAAAATCATTTTTGTAAAATATAAAGAAATATCATGACGTATTACTGTGTTTTAGGAATGAAATATTGAAGCAGCCTAAATGCACTTAATCTGAGATTTAGATAGTCAAATTGACCCAAGGGTCATAACTATAAAATTGATCAGCTAGAGAAAAACATAAATTTGATAATTCAACTCACAGGAGCACTGATTTTGTTCTAGGACAATGATGATTATATGACACTAGTTTTTACTAAGTTTTATAATATTAAATTAACTAAATCTTTTTATAGATTTCCCATACATATTCAGTGTTCCCTTATTTAATCTAGTACAGTTCGCGAGGTCTAAATAGTATTCTTTCCAATTATCTTTAAATGTGAATCCTTATTTACCATAGTGGGGTTTTTAACCTAAGTCAATTTAATACGTCAGAACCTTATGGACCAGAACAATTCAAATTGTTGTATTATCTTATCATATTACATTACATTGGAAGAGGTCTTGCTTATAGAGTCTTGCGGTTTCTTTACCTTATTTTAGATCCCACTATGGTGGTTACGATACATTTTCTTTTTATTTATTTATTTATTCACAGGCTGTATTTTGTTGGAAAATAAACTAATTGTTTTCTAATAGTACGAAATAGAATATGAAAATTTTAGAATTAGCCCAGTGAAAATGGAGTGATAATTCAATGAAACATTATGAGATACATATGTTATGTTATTGTTGACATTTATGATGCCCTTTTTGAAGAAATTAAACATTCTAAAAATAGTTATTACGTTAAACTTATTCGCACTACCTTCATTATTCTGACAGATTACAAACTTCAAAAACAGCCTCAACCAATATCAAACACTTGAAAATGTTTCTTTTGGCCAAAGAAGCAAAGATGATCTAAGACAAAATAACTCCTTCCAAGAGAAGTAAATTGCCCGTTGGTCTTGTAGACGTCAAAAAATTCGGATAGATAACTTCCAGGTTTAAAAAGAAGGAGTGCTAACTAATATAAGAAAACACTGTTAAAAAGCCTGGCACATGCCTGTCAATAAAACATTTTTCAGAACATTGTAAGAGTGTTCAGGTAATTTTACAAAGAATACAGGTCTGAAGTATTTTGTGTCAGTTTGCAAAACCTTTCAGTTTGAGGAGGAAAATTGAAGTGATGAGTGCTAGTGCTGAGCTTATACACGATTTTATTTTTACATAGTTGTTTTTATAAACCTTTTAAGTATAAAAAACCTATAATTCCTTAATTTACTTTATAAAATGTTTATAAGTCCTTTTAAAGTTAATATATAATTATTTCCTAACATAATTTATGTTCCAAAATTTCAGTTTTCATTTATAAAAAAGATAACATTATTTTGTGTTTATTCATGTATAAACAAGACATGTTGAAAGTAGTATAAAGTTCTCTTTGAACTATCGTAAATTTTTGTTTTCAAAATTCCAAAATCTTTGAGGGAAAACCGCAAAATTTTGATAATGGTTACGCTAACAACCTAATACCCATGTTAATAGGCTCTAAAAAGTCTTTAGTCTTGATGTAAGTTAAATAAATAAGTGTGATTTTCAATAGGAGTTGGAACATAGAGCGGATATGTTTTACTATCTATAAGAAAAGGATCATAATATAATCACGAATAGATCTAATGCAATATTTGCATTAATAAAATCATAATATCTAGAAGATTTAGTTGCATTGATTATGTATGTAACACATTATAAGAAATACTCATCCAGTGAAGTATTGTCAACAGATAAAATCCTGGATATCACCCACTCCCCTTTTCCCACCCACTGTTCGTTGCCTCAGAACCTCTTAAAGGATTTATTACTGCTGAAATGTATTTTAGAGTTTGGTGAGTAAGTGCATATTGTCTTGTAAAAGGAATTTTGTTTTCATTTCTGTCATGAAAATACATTTAACTCTTGGACGATCTGTTGAACTAAAAAATATACAGAATATTTATATATTTTTAACTATATATTTATGTTGATGAAACTTTTTGTATAATTATGGCAGAATTTAAGGGAATGTTTAGATTTGGTAAATTATTCGACATTAGTGCATCTAGGTTATAAATTGATAATTTTTGTATATTTAGAAATATTTATCAAAAAAGTCGTTTATTGTTGTACTTATTTATTCTTTTTGTAGTTTTTTGAATTCCTGACAAATGTATCTCTTTCAAACAAACGTATAATTTTCATTATTTATTAGCCTTATCCCAAATAACCAACAGGGATTCATAATATTATGTACAGTTAGAATATAAAGGATGTATTACTTAACAAGTTTTTTTTTTCAAATCCCCTCATAACCTATATTTGAGATATAATTCTCTCTAGCTGCATGTGTTGAAAGAAGTCAGATCCAGAGGTGTGAGAGGTGGCTGAATGAAAATGGGTTCGGCATTGTGGTTCCCTGTGTCTTCTCCGTTATTACTGTCCTTCCTGTAGCCTTCATTCACCAGGTTAGCTCCGTTGCTTTTACGGGAAATATATTATATTATTTTTGAGCTTTAGTGAGCCGCACAATTGTAAGAAAGAACAATTTTCATTTCCGTCTGTCTGTCTGCTATACATCTGGAAAACAAATTGACCTTTAGACTTAAAAGTTTAGCATAAAGCTTTATTTTTAATATGAGCACTAATAGTGCATCTCACCAAGTACTATCACGTTGGTCTTATAAGTGACCGTTATGGTTACAAGTAAATATCAGGATAAATCAATTTATAAACAAACTCAATAAGTGACTCGAACACGTGACATATTAACACGTATATCCTAACTGTCTCAATACAGAAAACATGATGTTTTTATAAATTTGTGAATAAATTATTTTCATTATTAAAAACATTATTTGGAAACCCAAATTAATGAGCAATGCAGCCTACCATGTGTGAATGTGTAAAAAAATATTTTATATGGTGATTTATTGACAATATATTGAATGTTATTATGCATAATTTTCTTGTCATCTTTATTTTTATATTATTCAGTTTCCAAAGGATATAGAGATTAGCTATAAATTTTAAATGTTGCATGTGACCTCAGTGAAGCCTGTTTACGGCTCCTGGCGTTGCGTACTTCTAGGATTGAATTTTCTCAATGTCTATTCATTAGGCTATTATATTTATTGAAGAGATAGCACACACCCCACATATCAATATTCTAACAAAACATAGCTTCACTGCTCGACATTCAAAATATCATTGGAATACCCCTCTTGGTTGGCGGAGGACCTATTGCATGGGTCATGTAGTTCGTTAGATATTTCACTCCAAATATTTTGCACAGAAGATAGTACTCGTATAAGGTAAGGGAATGTACTACTTGGTATTTTATAATACGATGAATAAACTTTTAATAAACCCGTAAATTTAAAATGTATAACGATGCTTTAAGTTTATTCTAACATATCAAATGTATCGGATTCAAACAAGTGTCTGATTGTAACCTACATCTAATAATAAGTTACTTAAACTACAACGGGTATTTGAATAGCATTTAAATATATTTTAGTTGGAAATATCACTAAATGTAAGGTAAAATTCAGAATTCAGAACTAGGAAAAAGAGTTTGATATGAAGACAAATGATTCACAGACAGACAGGCAGGTATTGGACAGTAATGACAGCGAGTTTGCTGAAGTTGGGACGTGACGGGTGAACTAGTGAGAACACGACGTTCTGTCGGTATTGGTCACGAATTGTTGAGTCTAAAATTAACAATCGAATTCTCCGTATTAAATTAATTAATAACTGGGACATTAGGTGGCACTCTATTAGTGCACTGCAGCATGCATAATATCAGGCGGATGTTTTATAGTAATAACAATGTGTTAGCAGAAGTTTGGATACAAAGTTGAAACTAGGATTCCCATACCTAATATAACAATATTGTAATTACTATTTTGTCTCTTTACAGATATTATTATACAAGTTCCAAGTGGCTACAAAAAACTGAGTCACCGAATTAGTTATATATTTATTATGTATTAATACAATTCCATTACGTGAGTCAGTGACAAAACACCCATTAGCTAAATTTTTTTAAAGTATGTGAGAAAATATAATTTTATGAGAGACCCCAACAACAACGCAAACATCAAAATGTGTATCTTTGTTAATATATACGAAATTTATGTGCTTGATAATTCTGAAGTTTAGAATATATTAGAATATTTTAAATATTTTTCTACTTTTATTCGTATGATAATGCACAAGTATCTGGCTTTTGAAGACATGAAGACATTTTACAAAGCTTTAACTGTGCCACAGATACACTCTTGCCAATAACCATTTATCGTTTTAATATTTACTTCGTTAATATCTTTAGTTAAAGGAAATAGCTAGAGGTTATAATGCATTTATTGAGAGAAGGTAATTAAAAATTCCAACGCAGTTGTTTTTTTTACTGCAGATATACAATGCATTTTATGGTGAATAATTGGCCTCAAAGAGAAAAAGAACATTACAATCACTAATTACTACTTTATTAAATACAAATTAGTAATAAGAATAGACAATACAAAAATATATAATCCAAGAGTAAGTTTAAAACTAGGTTATTGATCACACAAAATATCTCTGAAACATTGTAGAAATACAAATATGTTCCATAGAGTTTTTTCTGCAGTTATTAAAAAAAAGATTTATTAATCTATAAAAGTTATTTTCATTTAAATCTCATTCAATTTAATGTAGGGTGCGGCAAAAAGATCTGATGTATTTAAAATAAAAAAAACACAAAAATTAAAAATGATAAAAAGTATTTTATTGGTTATTACATAAGGGTGTTGATGTAAATTAATGGAAATAACATCACTACAAATTATTTCACACATTTAAGACCTAAAGATAACGTCCTTCAAATGATATCCTTCTTTGGCCAAGCATTCTTTAAAGCTTGCACTGAAGCTGTCGAACACCTTCTCTAACATTGCAGGAGGCAGGTTTGCAATTTCTTGGCTTATGGCTTCTTTTATTTCGACCAGTGTGCGGGGGTTTTTGTTTGTGTGTATACTCTTGCTTTAAGGAACCCCCACAGGAAAAAATCACAAATGCTAAGGTCTGGGGAGCGAGCCGGCCATGCAATGTCCCCAATATGCGACATGACTCGGCCACGAAATTTACTTCTCAAGAAGTCCATCACCTCATTGGCTGTATGTGAAGTATTGCCCCATCCTGCTGGAACCACAAAACGCATCCTCCTGGGCCTCCGGCGCACTAAACGATTTCTCTGGAGTTCAGGGAGAGGGAAGTTTTTCAGCATCAGGAGGTAACGTTGCGAATTGACCGTAACGGTCGATCACCCTCCTCAAAAAAGTATGGTACATTCACAACGTTTAGTTACACCACACCACACAGTAACCTTAGGACAATGCAGAGGACGTTCATGCAGTTCTTTAGGACATCCTCAGGCAAACTAAAAAAAAACATCGTTTGGTTGAAGTCAAGTAAATATTACTGATTATTGAACTGAATTTAAAATACGGTAAAAGAAAGTAACAGGTTTTTAATACCATTATTGTTATATAATAATTCTGACTGGATAAAATTACAATATTAAACATTAATAACACCCACTTTTTATATTTTAAAGTGCACTAAAAGAACCATTCATTAAATTCAAAACCTTTTAAATGAAACAGCGTTAATTCGGCACAAGAAAAAGAATACAGTAAGCTCGGATATCTGCCATATTTAAACTGAATTGACATTTCAGACGTTGGATCTGTCTCTTTAAAAATCTTGTCAAGACCTCGTTATAATCACATCACGACTGGCTTTGAATGCAGCTTCCCTTTGTAATAGGGTTTTTGATTTCCTAAGTCTTACGATTTGTCCATTACAGAAACAGTTTTATTTTAGGAATACATGTTTAATTTAGGGTTCTTGGTTGTTGTTTATAGCAATAGGGTAAAATTACTGAAACATACCCAAAAAATTCATTAAATTTGTAGAATACTCAAATACTGAGTTCAATAATGTGGAATCAGTATTGTATTGTCAAATTAACAGTTTTTTACTTTCTCAATAACGTATTTTATTCATAGAGATAAGGCACTTCAACATCACATATGTATATTCATTAAATTGTATTTTTTATTATGATTAATGTAGGAGTATAAATACTACAATTTGGTGTTATCAACTCGTAATATACACATTAAAATAAATGCCATATAATATAGTATGAATTGCATGTATATTAACTAGATTTCCTCAATATTATTGATTTAAAATTGAAAGAGTGAGATTTAAAAGTATTTAAAGTGTGGTAAATGATTATTAAGTAGAGGCCAATTTATTTCATGCCTTATCTACTCATCCTCATGGGACATTAGCCGAATGAGGATCTTATCAAACAAAATAAGGAATACAGTCTGTAAATTAAAAGGTTTGTTGTACATATACAATTTTCAGCGTTCACAGACACCATTTTAATCTGCGCTATCTCTTAATTCAGATTTAAAGTTTGAGGCCCTAGACCGCATTGATTGTATGTTTATATCTAGTTAAAATTAACGTTTATTATGTTAGTTCAATTTAAATGCATGATTAAACTATTTATGCTCATGCAGTATTTTTGATTGTTATTTATACATAGCTTTGATTTTTTATTTTCATGGTGCTTCTACATTTTACGACTAAACATATGCAGATTCGTATAGATTGTCTTGTAAAAAATACATATCCACAAAAGTCCATATGGTGTAATAGTAATCTGTTATTACCATACAAAATGTATGTGAATACCATATGAGGTCCTCAGGTTTGCTGTTTGTAGCTTATTATCACTTTCAGACTTTAATGTTAAATTGCGGAAGCATGTAATACTGTTACGGGAGTTCCATGCATCCTGTGGCTGAGGTGGAACGCTCTGCAGAGTTTCGTGTATCACAATAAACATTCTCCATTACAATATACGGTTATCTTAACCGTACTTACTGATGCATACAGGGTGTAATATGCCTCGTTAGTTTATTACAGATTCTCTGGCAATACAATATGTTCAAAAAGGAAGTCACAAACACGAGGATCAGTGTGACGATTTATACAGTGCTTCGTCTTCCTTCAGGTCAGGATTCTGAATTAAAGTAATGACTTTTTATCACTAAGCTTACAGGTTGGTTAATTGCTCCTTTACCTTTTCCGGTCTATGTGGGCACTTCGATAAAGCTTTGTGTTTCTAGTTTATGTGGTATAATATTGTGTTACAGATGCACCCGACAGGAAACCTCTGAGTTAAATGGTCAAGTGAGAGCAACAGACCCTACCAATCAGGGTTGGAAAAATTAATCTTCTATTTTTTTACTGAGTATTTAGCATCAGGACTATAGACTTAAATTTTGCATTAAGGTTTCATTCTAATAGAAAAGATCAAGTTTGATGATTGTGCACATCTATCCATCTAAGCGTCATCAAATCGAATTCTCACGTTGAAAATTCGAGAAGGGAATGAATTATGATTTGAAAATTATATTGAGATATCTTGCCAATAGCTATGTTACATGTGTTACTATAGCACGCGTTACAATTTGATATGGTTGTAAACAGTACGCATACAAATATATTTCTTCTGTGACTTTATTTGCTATCATGGTTAATCATAAGATTAATGTAAAAATTATTCACTATCGCTCAGCCAATCCCTGATGTGTAACATTCACCACCAATAAATTCCAAGGTGCATAACCACCAATGTATGTAAGTGAAGCTTCATGCAAATATTATAATCCTTAGGGATAGACTGGCAAGCAGACATATAGGTGAGAATTAAACTTTTTCATGCCCCTCGAATGATGAGCTTCGCTAACACTCGGCCAATTATACTGCACATAACTTCATTCAAGAACTAGAACCTATATTAAACCAACTTTCAACAAATGTAATTTATCTGGGTGATGTTAATATTCGCATAAAAAAATACAATGCAGAGGCAGAAGTATATCTTTCTTTAATGTACAATAATGGATTTTCTTCCTTTATTAACAATCATACTAGAATATCGCCAGAATCTTCCTCCTGCATAGACCATATTTTTATCAGACATAAAAATTTAAACAAATTTGTATCAGGAAACTTTAAGTCCGAAATTTACTGACCATAATTTAATAGCTTTGTTGATTAAAAATGAAAATAATGTTAACCGATTTTCTGAACATAGTAGTTCTACTGTAACTTGCGAAAAAGTCGATTTTGAAAAGTTAAAGAATTTTTTAAATGATTTTAACTGGAATAATGTGTTAACTGAGTTGAATGTAAACATTGCAGTAACAGCGTTTTATAATGCAATCCAAGAGGCCTTGTCATGTAGTAAGGACACTAAAGTAATTAGATATAAATATCAAAAAGCAAAATACAAAAGCCCTTGGATGAGTACCTTTTGAATAAAATTGAAAGAAGAAACAAATTAAGTAAAATAAAAGAAAAAGGCCATATGACTTAGGGTTCAAAACATATTTCAGTAATTTTGTAAATAAACTCAATTTAGATATTACTAAGGCGAAAGAAAAATATTATTCAAGTTTATTTGATGCGTGTAAAGGTAACAGTGCTCAGCAGTGGAAGTTGATTAACAGCCTAACTGATAAGACAGATAAGCAGCTGATAACGTGTGTTCAAGACAGTGACGGCAACAGTGTAGAGGATCCACAACAATTGGCAAACATGTTCAATGAATACTTCATAAACGCTCCCTTATCACTAGTGGCCGGCTTGCCCGACACTGGTGGAGTGGATGCATCTGGTTGCGTCTACCAAATAAACAGCCTGTTCTTATGTGAACAAGAAATTCTTAAAATAATCAAATCTCTCAAGAATAAGAAATCAGTGGGCAGTGACTCTCTCTCGGTTCAGCTATTAAAGGAAATCGCTCCAGAAATTTGTCATGTATTGGTACATTTAATTAATATTAGCTTCTTAACAGGGGAATTCCCAACTAAATTAAAAGAAAGTATTGTTGTACCAATCTTTAAGAATGGTAAGCGGGACCTCCTACAAAACTATAGACCGATTGCTTTGCTTTCTGTGCTATCGAAGGTGTTTGAGAGAGCAATGAAAATAAGGCTCCTAGAATTTTTAAATAAACAAAATTTTTTCAGTACAAAACAATTTGGCTTTACTAAAGGGAAAAATACCGAGTTGGCAATAGTGGATTTTACTGAAGGCGTATACAAGGGTTTTTAACAATGGCGAAAAAACATCGGGGATGTTTATAGACTTCTCTAAAGCCTTCGACCTTGTCGATCACGAAATTTTACTTGGAAAATTAGAAATAGCTGGGATAAGAGGCATTCCCTTGATGTGGTTCAGAAGCTACCTATTTGGCCGCTCACAGCAAGTACGTATTCAGCAAAATTTAAGTCCACCAAAAATAATAACAAAAAGGCGTACCTCAGGGGTCCGTGCTCTCTGCCTCTTTATTCTTAGTGTTTATAAACAGCCTATTAAATATCCCAATGTACGGAAAAATCAGTGCTTTTGCTGACGACGACGTCTCACTTCGTTACACAAATAAACATTAGGCTCCCATTTGGACACAAATAACTGAGGATCTCAAATCACTTCGAAATTGGTGCAACAATAATAAAATGGTAATTAACGTTTCCAAGACCAAAATTATAAATTTTGACCTTAGAGGGTTTTCTTTCGACACGGATTTACATTTTCACGTCGTTAATGAGTGCATCCAACCTTGCGATTGTGTTAAAATTGAGCAAGTTAATCAATTAAAATATCTTGGTGTTTACATAGGCGATAAACTTTCATGGAAAACTCATACTTCACAATTACAGATAAAACTCAGGAAAAACATAAGGAAATTTTATTTTTTAAGAAATATTGTAAATTTAAATCTTATGCGGACCCTTTATTTTTCACTTATAGAGTCAAGACTAAACTATGGAATTGAAAACTGGGGAGGGACAGACAAAGTGTCCATTAATCCATTAATAGTAACGCAAAATTATTTTGTGCGTATAATTACCTTCCAAACCAAAACGTGCCTCTGCTCCTCCATTATACAACCACTTAAAGATTCTTCCCTTAAGTCATTTATTTGTCCTACAAAGTCTTAAAAATATTTTTTAATAGAAGTGGAAATTATGGCATCGACAGAGCCTATAACAATACTAGAAGTGTGGCTCACGGGCTCTACACTCATCCTAAAGTAAAAAAATCTATTTTTAAAAAGAGTTTCATTTTTTTGGGCCCCAAAATTTACAATCAATTGCCAAATTTTCGTTAAAATAAACAATAAAAACTGCGAAAAATTTTTGGATAAAGTTAGAAAATGGTTACTGACTAAAGATGACGTAAGTTATTTATTTATGATTTTATCGTAAGCTGTAATTAAAAACAGGTAGAATAGATATAGATATAGAATAGATAGAAACAGGTATCATTAGATTGAGTTATTTTCCACACTTTAATCTGTATGTAAAATAGAGTATCTTTTTTCACTTAGAAGTGGTAGATGAAACAATTATGTGGTGTAATACTTTAATTTAATTTTACGTTTATTATGTTTTTTAAAGTATATATTATTTTTGTAAAAAGAGTTATTTTAGCAATAGCAAGCATAGATTGCGAGTGCTGTGGTGTCGACCAGGTACACAAGAAGATAGCTATGTAGACTGACTGTCAGTGTAAAACACTTAGTTAAGTTTTCTTTGCTCTAGCCATCGCTACTTGTTCAGATGGCTAGTATTTCCACCATTTCATTTATTGTCAATTTGTACAAAGTTTGGAATAAAATATTTCTTTCTTTCTTTCTTAATTAGTATTATTATACGAATGTTTCCAAGTTGTTTGTATTGTTTTCAAATTGAAATATTATGAATATACGGTAATACGAGTACATTGAATGACGCTAGACAATATCATGAAAGGCTAAAAAAAATGAAAATGAACACTTGAGCAATCTTCTTTGATGAACCATTTCTGCGAAATATGCCTTAGTTTTATACGTTTTTAATGAGAAATATCGAATACGGACGAATCAATTACCATGAAAACTAATAATTAGCTGACAAATTAACCATCAACTTACACTTACCAGCAAGTATAAAACCATATACGTAACAGCGCCTTAATTGTCTAATGCTCGTTCAGTGGGTGAGAAGTTATTGTACGTTTAACTTAACAGAAGTACTTGGGAATTATGTACCTATCCTTTAAATATTACTACTAATTTATTTTTATTATTTGTAATTATTTTACAAGCAAATAGTAATATATTAGGTTTTATTGTTTTGTGTCACAAATCAGCAAAACATTATTTTAATCTACAGATCTAGTATAATGCAGGTGTATGCATACTGTTAACCAGCGTTAAATCAATGTATTTTTACCAACTATTATTTTCTAAAACACTAATCAAAATGATAAAATATTCAATTAATAATTTATAATGAATTCTCGCTTATGTTTGGTTAGTATACTATTTGATTTGTATTGCCACACTAAACTATCCTTATAAATATCAGGAATCCTACCATAAAAATAGTTAGGGTAATGTATTAAATGCGTTTTCATGAAATTAAACTGAAATTCTCTGTGTTAACTTTAAACTTTTGACTACGGCTATAACTTTCCCTGTACTTCCATAGTCCAGCGTATTGAAGTACACAGATGCTGTACTCACTGTGTTGTCGGTGTCTGTTAAGGCAGAGTCAGTGTAAATGATGCAGCAACGGTCTCTTTGTGTAAAACATTTATTGCATACGATTCCCTGCAGTCTTGTGACTACATTCTACTATGAGATGTGGAAGGAAATATTTTACAGTATATCTTCATGCTATGTTGCAAATATACGTAAACTGTACGCTGCGCCGTATTGTACTGTAGCGTAATTAAATATCCCGTATACATTTACAGAGTTCTTAATCTCCATGGACGATCTAATCGCTTTCTTTGAAGGTATGCAATCCGCACTATTTTTATAAGATATATAATTAAAAATCAATGTAATAAATATATTATTATCGATATAGTTTTGAACAGTTTTGTAATCTCGTCCAGATTATTTAGAAAGTGAGTACTATCATTCAGAATTAATAAAGGCGAGACATTGATTAAATTATTAATTTATATAATGTCTTGTTTGTAAAAAAAAGGCATAGCAAAAGTTGTGTAGATACTAAAATATATTTGCTCTACAACGTATATTTTGTATGGGTATTAATATCAATAAAACATTCAATGAACACTATTTTAAACACATGGTTCAAAATATAATAAGAATAAAGATAAAGTAAGTAATAAAGTATCACGTGTTGCCTAACTGGCTTCGCAAAGTTGCATTCAAAATTAAAAATATATTCAGCCGTATGTCATTTACAGATGCCCTATGGGCAGATGGACATATAGAAAACTGTTTTGTAAGATAGGAACTCATTCTTGCATATTTAGACATGATGGTCAATGCAAAATTAGAGGTTTACAGAAAAAAATATTTTTCGAGATATCATGCTACGTGATACATTCATACTCGTATTTATTCAGTAAGTTAGGTTTTACACCAGTGTGCTAATAATAACAGTTCTGGTAAGGTAACAAGGGTTTCAACAACGCAAGAGTGGATTAAAATTACGATTATGTCAACGAATCTTAGTATTGCCTCCTGTCTATTTTATTGTCGTTTCACTATAAGAATGTTGCATTTTGAAACCATATATAAATGTTTTGAGTTTTTTACAAATTTCTGAATTTTTTCTCATTATCATGGTTAGCCTAAAGATCACTTTAAATTATTCGTTAATATTGTACGTAACACCTATAGGGCAACTGGTACCATCATCCAACTCATTGTTCCTAATATAGAAAGGAATTTTTAATCAAAATTCCAAGTCCATAGTTTAGATTATGCTTTAGATAGGAAGACGGCCAGAAAGACAGTCCAACAGATATAAATGATTATTTTCTAGTCCCTCAAGTGGTAGGCTTCGCTAACGGTCAGCCATCAATTTGAACACAAAACTTTTTATAGCAAACTACATTTTTCTTCATATTGAGTTATACTAAGAGTAGTTGTATTAGTGAACTAAAGTAAAGGAATTAATACCCCCTTCCATTCCAACAGGAGGGTTCAGAGATTCTCCCCTGAAAAATATTTGAAATCCTGGGTTGTAAAATCATAGAATACATTACTTACGAACCAATAAAACGAGGGCAAAGATTAGGCCAGAGTGCATAGAGTTTACAGCAAAACCACTCTACTACAAATAATCTTGGTAGCGATGCTTATACAGAGTTAATTAGAATCTTCTGTAAAAAATACAATAACAGTTATGTACATGAAGTGAGTTTACCTAAAACAAAACATATTCATAACAATAATAAAATATTTAAGTTCTAATCACTACTTAAAAACTAAAGCTAAATCTTGATGTCTCCTCTGGAATAAAAAGTTATAAATATCTGAATTTGAAAGTTGACCAAGAGGTAATTAATAGAGCTACAATGACGGAAGTTATAATTAAAAGTAAAATATCTGCGATTTTATATATAAAACTGATGACAACGAATAACTTCGAGTTATTATATCGATAGTAACGAAAAAGTACAGGTTTTTTTCCAATTTTCAACTAAACTCTAACTGAAAAGAATCATAATAATAAACTTGTGATCCGATTAACAACAAATATTTATAAAAGATAGACTTACTTGTACCGATATTGTATCTGTGCTATGTTAAAATTCATTGTAGTAGTATAATAAAATTGGCTATTACATTTCCGTTTTTAACTTTATTCTTCATATTTTTTCGACAAAATTTAGCGTTGGTCACATTATAGAGCTCTTAGCTATTATCTTGAGAGTGTAACTTTTAAAATCATTAATTAAAAGGTTTAATTAAAAACAAATTTGTTAAATTGAGCAATACTTTTTAAGAGATTTTAGGCTACTATAAGCTTGGAAAAATATGAATGTATAGAAACTTTAGTTATAGGCTACCATGTTTTTCATTATTGATATACGTTATTTGTTGATACTTAACATGGATCAGCAACCTCATCTCAGTCTATGTGATTTAGTACCGCTTATTAAACACGATTTAAAAAAGACAGTTAGTTACCAACATTATTCATATATATTGTTTCTACAGTCTAACCACAAAAAATTGTGAAATTAAACACAAATAAAGTTTAGTTTTATGGTGCAATTAAGTGCAAAAAAGGAGTAGTTTTATTGCAGGTATTTTTGACATTATCGGGTGTTTGAGATATAAATGACAACTCTGGATTAATCAACACATTTTGTTAATACGAGGAAACGCTGGTAAAAATAAAGTTACATTAAATTAGAGCTAATTTGTTGATTAGAAAATATGGTTGCATATAAGAGCATTTCAGTTAGCAATTAGAGGAAACTCAAACACAAGCTCTCCCTGTTTGTTGGATTTGGTGATTACTACACATCATGAGCTGTATAACCTTATAAACAGATGTAACATTTTTCTTGGCCTAATGAATTATCATATATTTGAAACAATTGATTTTTTGATTTCATAGAAATGTTATGTATAAAGATATTTTCTACATAATTATTAGATACTAATATAAATATATATACATAATATAAACTTCAAATTAACTCATCAGAGTATATTTAATACATAAATATGCTACTCAATTGAACAATTTGGGATTAAGGCTCACAAAGAAAGTGTATTTTGTTAATTATCTTTTGTTAATTGTCTAAAAATAGTTCGTTAATCCACGTTTGCTTTAATATTTTGTTCATTTCATATATGATATTGAAGTTAAATACTACAGTAAAATATTACGGAAGTTAAGAAATTAAACTTTGACCAGTTATGCCATTTATGGTACCATTTATGCTCTATTGTTATTTACTGGGAATGGGTTATAAATTTGTTTTAACATCATGTTTTTTTTCTATATGACTGCCGTACTTAGGCCTAACTACAAAGCAAGACTGAAGGCTGCAACATGTTTACATTAATATAGATAGTATACGATTAAATCTTTTTTAAACAATGTGTTATATATTTACTAAACAACATTACTGGCTGAGCGTCAATGAAGCTTACCTCTCATGCGGTTGTAAATTTAATTTCTGTCTGTCTGTCCCACGATATTCCGAAAATGTACTAACCCATTGACTTGAAATTTTGCATAAAGCTTAAATAATTAAATATAAGCAACACGAAGTTTGATTATGGTTTATGTCACTCCATGGAATTTTGCTGAACGTTAGTAGATACCTTTACATTCGTTTTTTGTATAACCGTGATATCAATGAGAAAATAGCACAGTAAATAAACTTCAAACAAGCTGATTACAGTTACATCATATTTTAACATGTGAAATTTTAAGACACGTAGATTATTAGTACAGTATAAAATAAAAAATATTAGAGTGAAAGTTAATGGTAAAATTTTGTGACAATTTTTAATTTCAGCCCACTCGATCGTTGTGTAACTTCTCATATTTCACCGGAGTTTTTATTACACATACACTCTTTTATAAATCCTAACGCATTGAAAAAATCCATGTATCTTGTGGCAAGATATCTTAATAAGAATCATTTGCAGAATTTATATTGTAAATAAAACTTTATTTCTGAATAATGAAAAAGAAGAATGAGTTTATTGTCTCGCACAAAATGTATTATTTGGATATATAGTAGTAGAAGTACACATGGCTTTAAGGAAAGGTGGATGTGAAAATTAAAGATCTCGGATCTTTGCCAATATCTGCACCAATTCCAATGGAAATGTTTGGCTGCCTAACACAATAACACCTAACAAAGGCGCTGAGAGGATTTGTGTGTTTCTTACATTTCATCGTATTAGGAACGGAGATATATTACAGCACTATGTTTATACTGTCGTTCCCTTGTTTTTATTACATTATATACTTGTGAAATTTAAATTTCATTTGGACAACATAATTTACTCATCAAACTGTATTATTTATGTATTCAACAAACATGTTTAAGTACAATCTTTACTATATTATAGTTCTTATTATCTTACTTTACTATTTGGCATAATGAAAAATATATAAAATGTTTACAATGTATGCGATAAATCTACTACAATACAAGTTTAGTAATTCCAGGCGTAACAATAAAAAACATTGAAAAGCAGAAGAAGCGAGTCTAATCACTTGCACGTTTCATTTCGTTTGAATATCCATATAGCAGTCATAATGGGGTAATATGAATAGTTTCTTTTTATTATTGGATTTTCAAAATAAAGAAAAATCTAATAATTTACAAAGTCTCTTGTCGTCTCACTAACCACTATACAGTCTTAACGAGTTAATAGGATTAAGAAAGATCGTTAGGTAATGTACCATGTATATTGTTGTTTGATTAAACACAAGACTGATGCGACAAAATAACAATTGAATTGAGAACCTCACTAAATATCTGCATACTCATGGATATAGTTAGTTTAACCTTGTACATTTCTAGGTTTTGTCTGACATTCGTATTTTTTTAAGTCACCATGGTTAAGTAAAAATGATTTTTTACTCAGTTAAAAAAATTAAACATTCATTTATTACAAATTTTAATTTAAGTAAATGTACGTTAAAAGGAACAGCGTATAATCATTGTTAAATGTGTATTATATGTTTGGAATACAAATACATTAATGCATTAATTATAATACTTAATATTACTTTATTTAAATGTGCCAAGGGACGTACTTTAATAAGGTATTACCTTATCGTGAAAGAAAAATTAATTTGTAATAAATATAATCATCATTAACGATTTAGTTAGCATTAGATTTTAATAAATGTTGCTCAAATAGTTGTGTCAAATAAATAAAGATTATGAAAATAACAAAATTTTCAATGGAAATACTATTAGGAGTTGGGTATGGTCTTCATAATAAACTCAGGTATATAAATGAAATCTACTTTGGATTTAATCTAACTTTTATAAGACTTATCTCCTTGCCGAGTGCTTCTCGAGTAAATCTAAGCCACATCTCTGTCCTTATAAGATTTTAATTATTACAACCACCCATTAAAATTAAGCCTCTGTCTAAATTGTGATACGTATGTAATGAAATATTTGTTGTTATAAAAGTAACAAAGGAGAATATATGTAATAGTTTTACATCTGTAATAGATGTAATCTTCTCATTACAAAGTTATACTTATAATTCACAATACTAGCCATCTATTCTATACTCCTGAAGCAAACTGTTGAAAGAACTTTTAAAAAATTCTAAATTAGTATTATATTACTTTACATACAGGCAAGCTTAGATAAACTTCCTCTTCATGGGATTTAAAACTCTAAATTTAAATTTATTCAAATTAACAGGAGATTTATTACACTGGTATCATAAATTAAGTGCAATTGATTTTGTTTTTTTTATACATAATTTACATTATTGTTATTCAAAAAACCGTAACTAAAACTCCGTATCTATAAGAAATTTTATTTTGAAATAATGTAAAATTCAAACAATACATTGCTTGAGTTGTTAGCTTTATTTTAATATAAAATGTACAAGGTTTTTATAATCAATATTAATTTTAACTTTTATTTCTATTTCATAGAATTCAAAAATATAGGCGTGTAAATAGCACTAGACTATAAATAACTGAGAGTCATTACACACTATCCAGTCGAAATAAACTGAATCAAAAGTGTCTCATGCGTGGAAAAATGTTGTATTTAGTGTAGCTTTGGTTAATTATTCGATAAGTATTTATTATTTTTAAGAAGATATACACTCTAATTCTAACTCTTTTGTACTCGCTTTCAAGGTTCATTTCCAGTGCGAGAATCGTATCAAACAGCATAAGTACTCTTACTAGCCATCTAACCTTCTAGCCATTTAACCTTCTCTAAGCAATACAGTAAATGGTTGTTGATATTCGTACAAAATATAAAGTTTAGACACAGGATTCCAATCTGCGATATCTAACTCAAATCTAGAGTTCGGCTATCGCTATCCCATGGAATGTTTACATTGATATAAAAGTAATGAAGTTGTACATGCATTAAGTATGAATATGCATTATACAATCACTATACAGTTATTATGTTTGGAAGCTATTAAAACCCCTGCTATTTATTTTATTAGAACAAAATAATAGTAAAGTACCATGTTCTTTGTTTATTGACATAACTAAATAGTATCGTGGTTTATAATATTGTGTATCGTTTGAATGTAAATTATTTTTTATATTATAAGTCTTTTAACATACCTTCATAATTCATAAAATGATACTTATAATTAAGAATACTAACCATTTGTTTTATACTTATGTACCAAGTTAGTTATTTATCGATAATAACTAAATAACATAGTAGTTCGTAATATTGTGTATCATTTAAAGACAAAGTTTATTGCAGAACACGTCTTTCAACACCGGTTTATCGTTAATGACGGCAGATAATATTTCCACAGGCATGGAAAGGCCACTTGGTCAGAGCTAAAAGTCAGGTTCACTGTGAGGACCAAAACGGTTTTTGAGAAGACACAGATGACAAACAGACAGACAGGCGGATATTGGACAGTAATGACAGCGATTTTGCTGAAGCTGGGACGTGACGGGTGAAACGTGGGTTCCGAACTCATCTTGACGTCCTGTCGGTATTGGTCATGAATTATTGAGTTCGGAATTAACAGTCGAGTTCTCGCTTTGAAGCGAACTAATGACTGAGGCGTCAGATGTCTCTATTAGTACAGATAAGTGGGTGTGCAACATCAAAGCTTCAATAAAAAAAGATTTAAAGCTTTCTGTTCCAAATAATTATAAAACACATATTATTACTATATATACACTCTGTAGTGTGTGTTAATACAGTTGTTTGACAGTAATTATATAAAACTGCTTTGAAGATATATTATGCTACCTAGGTAATAATATTATAATTTTGTTAGTTTTTAATATTGTGTTTAATATTTCCTATGCAAATTAATTAAATGAAATCTTCATTCACGATATACCATTGTTTTGAGTTTCTACATAATACTGCATAAGAAATAACTACTTAAGGATCTATCTAGGCAGTGAGTCTTTTATTTACCTTGAATAAATCTATGAAGGAGGTTTTCTCTGAAAAGACGATGCTCTTTAATTTTAAGCAACAGTCAATCCTTACTTGCGTTACATGAATATTTAATAGCAAAAGATGATGATGAAAATGAATTTAAAGCGTTATTTAGTAAATTTATAGATAATAAATTAGAATATTACATTTAATTACCTACTTCAACCTGAAAATAATAGAATTTTATTTAAAAATCGAGTTTGTATTGTATATCAAGGTACATACAAAAAGCTACTGAGAAAGTGAACACCGGTACAAGCCTTAAAGTTAAAACAGAGGTCAAAACATCATTAGGAATTTACATCTCCCATGAGTGGCAAAAACAGTGATTATATCATCTATATTCTACATGAATTCTGAAGTTTACATTAACATTTAAATACCGGTTATGTACTTTTAAAACTGTATAAATATTTTTAGTTAAATTTTTTGAAAGTAAATAATGAAGCAACATATTTGCATTCTGCTTTATAAACTTGTCTGTTTCTTCTCGATTCTTTGTTATTTCCCTCTGATGAAAGCGTGCAACAAATGAAGGTAAGGAAGATGTAATATGACTACTCTTTTGTCTTTACAAAGTTAGTTATACCAAATTGACTAGGAAAATCTATTTATCGACAAAATGATTCAGGAGACCTAAGAAAGATGACATATGAACTAATACAAATAGTACACTCAAAGAAATACAATAGCTAATCACATTACCTAGGTAATTGAAAATCCCAGTCCCCACTCTCAGAAATTCAGAGACACTACTGGGTTTCTTTAATTAAACTGGGGCTGTAAGAATTCTCTAAAAGTGTATATATTTGTCTGATAATGGCATAGATTACTTCAATAGTCTTGATTGTGTTCTCAACAATTATTTGTCTGTAACGTTAGAAAAGCTACCCGATGTTGTAAGATTATAAAATTTAAATTTAAAACTTGATCTAGGTCTTTTCGAAGTAACTTTTACATATATCTTGCTGTTTTGAAAGATGTTATACTTCTTGCCAGTTGAGATTACACTGGATATTGCAAAACCTAGTTGTTACTTAAATACTGGAGCGGAAGGGTATACGATATGTCTAGTGTACTGCGGAGGATGACAGTTGGAGTTGATGGGGCTCCCTATGTGTCAAACGAATTGGCTGCCCTAGACATTAGAACTTTCTACCCCTGTCTGCTTTGACTAGAGAGGCTGGTACAGTCTGAAATCCTTTTCTTCCAAGGTAACATGACAGAGATATAATGCACGTAATCCTTCCTTATGGATCTCGGCAGGAGGCAAACCTTACGCTCAACTTTATTAGGCCTGAATATCTTGTCGCTCCGGAACAGCGAAGAGGTCATTTTTAGGACTAAATGTAATGACAGGTTTCTTCGCAAGTGAAATCTCAACTATAGATGAATTTCCGATCAAAACTGAGGTCCAGGGATCATGGTCAGTACGTGTTTTTAGTGTAGCGTGTGGTCAAAGACGATCAATGGCAACTGTATGTGAGAAAAATTACAATTTATGACCATATGTAAGTCTTGTATATTCATAAATATACAGAAAATTTGAATTCCTTTTAATGCTATGCATACACATTAGTTTAAATAATAATTCACACGGATATGAGTTTCAAAAAAGGGATCTTGTAACATAATGTACAAACCTGATGCAAAGTTTGATCTCTTGTTAAAGTTCCGTACTTTGAGTAATAGTTTCGACAAATTCCACAAACTTGTAGCTGTACAATAGACATAGTCTTAATGCCAATGATTGCTGGAGGTAATATTGCATTTGATAATGGAAGTTTATTGAAAATTCCAACGGAAATAGTGTGTTTTTATATAAGCATTGTATGTGAAAGACATTCCTTGATTTAATTTGATCAAAACCTCGATACCTTATTTACTACAATATATATATATATATATATATATATATAAAATATTTAATCCAAATGTATATGTACCATTCTTCTATATATATATATATATATATATATATATATATATATATATTGTAGTAAATAAGAATGGTACATATACATGTACGTATTTGGATTAAATATTTTATATTTTGTACGAACATTTATGAAGATAAGAAGGCATTATTATATGCAAAATATAATGAAAATTTCGTGTTAAAACAGACGGTAAATTTTTATAGTTACTATTTTAGAACAGCAAATTAAAAGTAACAAATAAACAATTCGAAATAAAGCTACTTAAAAAACTATTATGTAATTCCAGTTTTGGAATGCATATATTATAAAATTGGTGAAATTTATATATCAAACAAGATTATTATATACAATAAAAAAGGAAATCATAGCTAATCTACGACTTTGAACACTGTGCAGTAGCTAAAAATTATTCGCTATATTAAAACTTTCTACAACTATGAAAACATGAAGATATAGAGGTATAAAAGTCAAGTAATTTATAAACGTTGCTAACATTTTTTATTTAATTCATATGTTGAAAAGGTTTTAATTTTACGATACAGTCTTTGTAAGATTTTAATAATGCTTTTAATTTCAGTATACAGTATTATTGTATTTGATAGACTCACAATTATTTAATTGATTTCTTTCTTGGAAAAAATTCAAATTACGATATTATAACAACTAGGCTATATGCCTACATATTACAATGGACTATTTACAACAGGAAAATTGTTATATTGCTCCTTTTAAAGCGAAATAAAATATTAAAGCTGCGATGGAATAATGTATTTGAATAGGGCAAGTGAAATAAAATAAATCTAATACAAATCTTTTGAATATCATTGTAGAAAACTGTTGATGACGTCACAACTGAATGCT
The DNA here is from genome assembly GCF_021130785.1 of Homalodisca vitripennis. NCBI lineage: Eukaryota > Metazoa > Arthropoda > Insecta > Hemiptera > Cicadellidae > Homalodisca > Homalodisca vitripennis. The sequence continues at coordinate 18,096 of NW_025781297.1, read as the reverse complement.
GAAACAGACAGTTAGTATTCAAAAAAATCTTAAAACTTAAAATGTATACTTATACGTTACACCTTGGTATGCTTATTACCACCAATGAACTTGTGTACATGTATTTCTTGACCTAATCTGTAAAATTAATGTGTAAAGACAATAAATAATATCATTTAAGTAAAAAAATGTAACGGGTTATGAATAGAGTGCATGATAAAACTAATTCATACGAAGAGTACCATTGTCATATTTTGTTTTGTCAATATCATATTCCTGTGCAAGTAATGGGGAGATGTTAATAAATACGTTTTTAGTACTAAAATAAAAGAGTCCGGGTTAACAAAACAATGATAACATGTGACATTCTCAATTGGGTGATGAAACGGGGTAAAATATATTATTAATAATTATGTAAATATTTATTTATTAGGTCAATTTAAATTATTTGACTGGCAACGAAAGTTAAAATCAATGTATAGGGACACAAAGTTTATTACTTACTACACCAAGTTTTGTTGTAAAATATATAATTTTAATCGGAGCGTTAAATATTTTTTAGTAAGTCAGAAGTACTTAGGAATTATGTACCTATCATTTAAATATTACTACTAATTTATTTTTATTATTTATAATTTACTTTACAAGCAAATAGTAATATTGTAGGTTATATTGTATTGTGCCTTAAATCAGCAAAACATTATTTTAATCTACAGATCTAGTATATTGCAGGTGTATTCATACCGTTAACCAGCGTTAAATCAATTTAGTTTTACCAACTAGTATTTTCTAAAATATAATTCAAAATGATAAAATATTCATTGAATAATTTATAATGAATTCTCGCTAGTGTTTGGTTAGTTTACTATTTGATTTGTATTGCCACACTAACTATCCATATAAAAAACAGAAATCCTATCATAAAAATAGTTAGGGTAATGTATTTAAAGAGGTTTAATGTAATTAGACTAAAATTCTCTTTGTTAACTTTAAATTTTAGACTACGGCTATAACTTTCCCTGCACTTCCATAGTCCAGCGTGTTAAAGAACACAGATGTTGTACGCACTGTGTTGTTGTCGGTGTCTGCTAAGGCAGCGTCAGTGTAAATGTTGCAACAACGGTCTCTATGTGTAAAACATTTATTGCAAACGATCCCCTGCAGTCTTGTGACTACATTCTACTCTGAGATGTGGAAGGAATATTTTACAGTATATATTCATGCTATGTTGCAAATATACGTAAACTGTACTCCGCGCCGTATGGTACTGTAGCGTAAATAAATACTCCGTATACATTCTTTCTTAACCTCCATGGATGATCTAATCTCTATTCATTTAAGGTATGAAATCCGCACTATTTTTATAAGAAATATAATTAAAAATCAATGTAATACAGATATTACTACCGCTATAGTTTTCTATAGTTTTGTAATCTCATCCAGATTATTTAGAAAAGTAAGTACTATCATTCAGAATTAATAAAGGGGAGACATTGCTTAAATTATTAATTTATATAATGTCTTGTTTGGAACAATAGGCATATTAAAAGTTGTGTAGACACCAAAATACTGTATATTTGCTCTACGGCGTATATTTGGTATGGTTATAATGTAAATAAAACATTCAATGAACACTATTTTTAAACACATGGTTCAAAATATTACAAGAATAAATATAAAGTATCACGTATTGCCTAACTGGCTTCGCAAGGTTGGATGCAAAATTACAAATATATTTGGCCTTATCTCATTCATAGATTCCTTGTGGGCAGATGGACATAGCCTACATACAATTATATAGAAAATAGTTTTGTAAGATAGGAACTCATTCTTGCCTATGTAGACATGAAGTTAAGTGCAAAATTGGAGGTTTACAGAGCAAATATTTCTGACATATCATGCCACATGATACATTCATATTTATGCAGTAACTTAGGTTTTACATCAGTGTCAATAATAACAGTTCTGGTAAGTTAAGGAGAGTACTACAACGCAAGAGTGGGTTAAAATTATGTCAACGAATCGTTATATTGTCTCCAGTCTATTATATTGTCGTTTCACGATACGAATTTGCATTTTGAAACCATATATAATGCTACGAGTTTTTTGACAATTTCTGAATTTTTCTCTTTGGCCTATCATGGTTAGCCAAAGGCCACTTTTAATTGTAGTCCTCAAGTGGTAGGCTTCGCTGACAGTCAGCAATCTATCTAAATAAAAATATTTTTATAACAAATATATTTTATTCATATTTAGTTATACCAAGAGTAGAATTAGTAAACTAATATAAAGTACCGTGTATTACCATATTACTCATTATAAAATTGAATTAATATTTATTAACATATACAAAGCCCATTTTAATGGTAATATCAAATTATCTTAGGAACTGATAAGACAAGGACAGTCTTATTCTTTTGCAATGCGTTACTTTAATAAAATATTAAATAACGTATGTTCCTTTAAGCATTGTTGAATCAGTGGTGCACCCAAAAATCTTCTCTAGAGCGTTTGGAACACCAGAGAGTTGGGGGAATTAAAACCCCCTTCCATTCCAACAGGAGGGTTCAGAGACTCTCCCCTGAAAAATATTTGAAATCCTGGGTTGTAAAATCATAGAATATATTACTTCCGAACTTGTACGACGAGGGGAAAGATTTGGTCAGATTGCTTAAAGTTTACAACAAATCCACTCTACTACAAATCACCTTGGTAGCGATGCTTGTATAGAGTTAATTAGAATCTTCTGTAAAAAATACAATAACAGTTGTGTACATAAAGTGCGTTTACCTACAATAAAACATAATCATAGCAATAACAAAATATTTAAGTTCAAATCACTAATTATAAACTAAAGCTAAATCTTGATGTCTCCTCTGGAATAAAAAGTTATAAATATCTGAATTTGAAAGTTGACAAAGAGCTAATTAATAGAGCTACAATAACGGGAAAGTAAAATATTTGCGTTTTTATATATAAAACTGTTGACAAAGCATAACTTCTAGTTATTATATTGACAAGAACGAAAAAGTACAGGTTTTTGCCAATTTTCAATTAAACTCCAACATAAAAGAATCATAATTGGAAACATGTGATACGATTTAACAACAAATATTTATAAAATATAGATATACTTTTACCGAAGTTGTATTTGTGCTATGTAAATGTAAGTATAGTAGTATAATAAAATTTGTTATTACATTGCCGTCTTATCTTTATTCTTCACATTTGGTCGACAAAATTTAGCGTTGGTCACATTATAGAGCTTTTAGTTATTATCTTGAGAGTGTAACTTTTAAAATCGTTAATTAAAACGTTTCATTAAAAATAATTTTGTTAAATTGAGCAATGTATTATAGGAGTTGTGAGATTACCAAAAGCTTCGTTAAATATGAATGTATATATATATATATATATATATATATATATATATATATAGAAACTTTAGTTATACCATGTTTTTCATTATTTATATACGTTATTTGTTGATACTTAATATGGGTCTGCAACCCCATCTCAGTTTATGTGCTCGTATTTCCAACAGCTTAATAAATACGATTTCATAAAGACATAGTTAGTTACCAACACTATTCATATATATTGTTTCTACAGTCTGACCGTAAAAAAATATTGCATTAAACACACATAAAGTTTACATGTTTGGGTTTATGGTGCAATTAAGTGCAAAAAATTAGTGGTTTTATTGAAAATATTTCTGATTAAATTATATAAATTGTGCCTGAAAAAAATAACTTAGTTATAATTGATATCTGCCATATTCCAGCTAAGCAAAGGCGATATTTCTGACTTTGAGTCTCCCTCTTAAAATATCTTGTCAAGATCTCGTTATAATCACATTTCGACGCGCCTTGAATACATCATCCCTTCGAGAGAGGGGTTTTGATTCACTAAGCTTAATTGCAGACCTCTCGCCTTTCAGGAAAATACTTTCAAATATGTTAAATATCTTCTTGGTATCTTTTATCAAAGCGATGAAATCATTAAATCCTGAAGACTAAACAGTGAGTTTAAGGTTTAGAACTTATTTAAATTATAAAACAGTTACGATAGTTAAAAATAAAAATTCAATACCACTAAAATATGTGCTACTAAATCAATACAGGTTTTCATTGTGAAATGTTCAAATCTGAGTTAAGTAAGTTTGTTAAATAGGATCCATAAATAGAAAACTGTGTCATTAAACAATTATTTATTATCATTATTTAATTCATACAAGTATTACACAAGCAAATTTTAACAGCTAAGAGGGTTCAAAAGTACATGCATTTATTGAGTAAATTGTATTTTTTGTTATAATTTACCAATTACAATTAATGTATCGGTATAATTAATACATTATTGATAGTCATGCTCAATACATAATTCACATGAAATTAACATTCGGAAAACGATCCCATTAGATAACATCGGCTTAATTACATGTACATTAACGAGGTTATTACTATCCTACACATTTGTAATTGAATTGTAAAAAGGGTTATATCTAAAATTATTTAAAACTAAATGTGTTGAAATGTACCTTAGCTTTTGGTTCAAATAAAGGACGACAATAAATGAGCTACTCTTATATTTTATTTAACTTTCTTAATGTATAGTTTTAAACTACAATTGGTTACGGTTAATTTTACATCTTCATGGTTTCCAATAACAATTAAGATATTGATCATGTAGTTATATCAATGTTTTGAAACTCCTCAGCACATTAATATTGTGCTTGAATACCACATGACTAACCCACTCTAAGCCTTTAAAGTTTATTATTTCTTTTACGTACCCACGTTATTATGGAAGCTAGTAGCAGATTTATGAGCGTTACATGTGTCCTGTAGGTAACCTGTAAACTCCGTTTGGACTTCCGAATTTCACAATGAACATTATTAATTGACACATATAACATTACTGACTGGTGCATCACAATGTATAAAATGTATTGCGTCCTTATTACAAGTTCTATGGTAAAACGATATATTTGCAATTATAGTTGTCACAAATCAGATGATCAAGGTGCATGTTGGGATTCTGAGAGATATAAAGGGATGTGATTATTTAATATTATGTCCAAATTAAAAACTTTCTTCTATCCTTTTATGTTCAAATCGTACACTCACATTTAGTGTTGTGTTTCTATTTTTACTATGTTATTACATTAGAAGAAAGCTTACATTTAACTCCTTGAGTGATAGGTAAAATTATTACCAGATTTGGTAAAATTTTGCCTCCTTTTGGTCGTATATCTGTTCTAGGGTATCATGAGAATTACATCTGTAGTTTATATGTAATTTTTCATGGGCAACATACAATTCAATGATCACACCATGTCACACCAAAATACGTACCCAAGATAATGTGTCTATAGTTTACAAACAGCGAAGGGATGATCCACTTGCCCAGTCTACAGAGAAAATCTTAATACATTTTCGTATAAGTTAAGTGCAGCTTTTTAGACAATGAGATGAACCCTATCCCGCAGAATTTGTTGTAATGCAGAATCATACATCTCAGTTCCCAAATTAATTGATTAACATTTTTTGTATCTTTCTTGGTAGCTTGGCTGACCTTGGATTAATCACATTAGAAAACTAATCAGAATCCTCTGTTCATTAATGGTTAATGTGAATATATAAAACTATTTCCTTTTTATAATTATTTAACAATTTTAATAAATTTATAGAACTATATAGCAAGAAGTGAAGGAAAAAATAGATTGAGGCAAGTCTGGATACAGTAATAAAATAAACAAACACTACCTAGAATCATATAAGTTCTATATAAGTTCCATACCAGATGCAACTAAGATTACTTGCACCAATAACCTTTATAAGGGTTTGAATTTTTGACCTTTACCTTACCCTTCTGGTTAAAGTATAATTGTTGACAATTTCAACAGAATAGTATATCATAATCAATTTCATATTGCTATTCTTGAGATTGACGCAGTTCAAAAAAAGTGTTTGTAATCGTAACACTACCTTTGTCATAAATCTTAAACGTTACGACGTCACTTACAGACCGGTCACACCAGATACCATTGTGACTCCTCCGTTCTACAGTTCAGGTGTGGAATTTTTGCCTCACCCTGTATATTGAACCTTGTGCCTGGATATGTATCTGATCAGTTCATGGCAGTCATTTAAGTTTAATAACACGTTATTAGATCTTCAGTGACCGAAAAACCACTAGTTTATAACAATATAACGCCACTAGTTTGTTTCGTCATATTGTCTAACAGTTCTCTAACATTAACATCAGGAGGAGAAGGGGAACTCGAAACTTCTTATCCTATCATCTCACCATGAATTGTTGCCCTAGTTAGGCAAAGTACTACATGTCTGAATAATTTACAACAATTGTGTGTCTCTTGACAGATCAGAATGATCATCATCTATCATCAATGAGCGAGATTTTATCTATGTAAAAACGAAGCTTCATGCAAACTTTCACGTCAATACGTCAATCATTTCTTCAGATATTACTACTAGTATATCGTTAACGCTCAGCCAATTAAAAAAGGAATTAGAGTGATATAATGTTAAGTGGTATGTAATGTAATCATAAATTAACTTTAGCGTATATATATATATATATATATATATATATATATATATATATATATATATATATTATGATACTCGTGTATATATATACATATATTTTTTTAGGATCTTGACGGAAATGGGATATTGATATTAAAACATTATCATTTAGCATTTAGAGATTATTAGAAGAAAATGGATGCAAAATGTTATATTAAAAATTTTCAATATTGTATTTCCAGGTATATGCTGCACTTCTGGAGTATATTCCGGAGCAGGATATGGAGAAATGATTCTGAAGCCTAAGAACCAGCAAGTAAAACAGCTGTAATTGTATATTTTGACATCCTGTTCCTCCATTAAGGTTTCTTACTATCAACAAGAATATAGACCCAAAATTATTTTTAATTTTTACTAACATACAAAGAATATGTAGGTTACTATTGAAAAAGTGCAAATGTTTTGCATATCGTCTGGATTGTATAATATTTTACTGTATTGTTTAATATAGCAACTATAATGCCACAAACATTTCAGGGATACATACATATTTATAAAAAAAATGAAACAATCCTTAAGTGGGCGTATACAAGGTATGTTCCCCCAATTACAATGGTTCGTGCCAAAATGTTTTATTGTAAACAGAGCTAACATTGTTCGTTATTTACTGGCTTCAGATTTTAGATTCGAATATATAATGTTTTTGTTTTTGTGGGCAATGGTTGTAGCACAATACAAAGCACACACTACAATAAGTCTGAAACTCAAGAACAACAATAATGTATGTTGTCGATCAATCATCATCTATATTAAGACAAGTCTTGGCAAAAAGAATGTAACGAGTCGTATCATATTTTTAGCAAATAATTTAGGACATTATAAATTCTTAAACCTAAGCTACGAAAAATATTGATGTATAAAACTAATATATGTACACATGTAGTATATATAGTACATGTTTTTAATATTTGCAACTCTTTCTCAGTTTATGTGACTTCATACTGCTTACAGATACGATTTTGGAAAGAAACCGCGTGTTAAAACCATTATTAATATATGCATCCAAACAGAGTATGTTTACTATTAGTTATTTTTAGTTATCTTTAAATCATACAATTTTAATTTCTTTCTAAAATTTACATTGTATATTAGAATTATTGTGATTGCAAACTCGTGTGAAGATGGACTCGGTTCTCACACACAGGCTTTTGCCCATGTGGGTACCTTCCCGTGTATATTATTATCACTAAATATGTATTATATGTAAATGAGATAAATAAATGAAAATGATTTGAATGAAATGTTTTATACATATTGTTTATACAGTATGACTATAACAAATTACAAATACAATTCACATGTTTCGGAAAAGGTGAAGAATTACATGAAAGAAATTGCAGTAAAGTTAGAGTTCTAATTAAATCAGTGTAAATTTTGCCTCAGAAAAATTAAACGTTAGCGTGGATATATCTGATATATGGTTTACCATACAAATTCGTTTACGAAGACGAAAATTTCAGACATCGAGTCTCTTTGGACTAAAATATCTTGTCTGGATCTCGTTATAATCGCATCATGACGAGTCTTGAATGAATCATCCCTTCTTGAGAGGGATCTTGATTCACTAAGCTTAATGATCTGTCCATTCCAGATTACTCTCCTTTCAGGAAAACACTTTTAGGTATGCTTAAAAAAACATTTTAGTTATCGTTCATTTAAAAGGAGGTGAAGTCATTTAACGCTATAGATTAAATAGTGAGTTCAACGTTTAAAATTACTAAAAGTTTTAGAAATAAAAAAATAATCTCTAAGAAATTAAGCACAAAATAACAAACATATGTAAAAACTTGTTTTATAAATATTTCAAAACCAAATTCAAATAGAATTAATCTATATCAACTGTGTCGTTAAATACTGTTTGTGTATATATCCAGTATAAAATTATTACACAGACAAATATTTTTAATGGCTGTATATATACAGGGCGACGTGCCCTAGTTGATTCCCTTTATTTTTTGTTAAGATATCCCAATTATAAAATGAATGCATCAGTATAATTAATACAATATTGATAGCTGTGGTCAATACATAATGAATGGTTCTGAATACAATCTCATTCGATATTACTGTGTTAATAGCATGCACATTAACTATATGACTACTACATTAACTTATTTATTTGTAACTGATAGTAAAAAGTGTGTAATTAAAGATTATTTGAATAGAGTGTATTAAGATGTATGTTATAAGGCTTTGACTACGGTTCAAATAAAGTAAATAAATGAGATACCCTTTTATTTTATTTTACGTTTTCAAATATATACTATGTATCTAGAACTGTATAAAGGTTCAGTGTTATATATATATATATATATATATATATATATACAGTATATATATCTGGCTCCCAATGAAAACCACAATACTCTTTATACAGTTTTAGCTTTGTTTTGAAATTCCTCAATCTTATTATGAAATATGACAAACTTGGGAACCGTAGTGTCTAACAAAGAACATTAATAGGTGCCATATTTTGATCAAAACATTACTCAATTATGCATCTAACCGAATAGTACATCGTGTGCGTATTACGCGATCTCTGGAATACGATATCTTCTCAACGGAAGTCGCAAATCAGAGGATCAATGTGTAATACTCTGCCTTACCTTCCTGCATAGCAGCATTCTGAGAGATATAAAGGGATGACATTGTAGTGTAATACTTCCAGATTACTTTCTTATACCTTTTTCCGTTCAAACTGTGCATTTCCATACAGTTATGTGTTTCTAGTTTTGCAAGTCACTCCAAATGATGTGCCACTTATCTTGCCAGGATGATGATTTCCAAATAGCATGGTAGTGAAATACTAGTATTTGTCTCTATAGAGCAAATTTCAATACTTTTTGTTACAAGTGTTTTCAACAGTGAGACGAACCATATTCACCAGAACTTGTTATTATGTAGAATCAAACATACCAGTAAACCAAGTTAATTGATTTTTCTCTCCCAATTTTTTTTATCTAAGCTGGTCTAGGATCTGTCATACTAAACCAATGATAACAATACTCTGAATATTAATAATATAAAAACAGTATTCTTAATTATTTTCTATTTAGAAGCATTAAAACATTATTACATCGTATTAATATGATATAGCAAAGAGAGAAGGAAAATACAATTTGAGAAAAGACTGAATACACTCCTATGACGGTTGAAGAGTTCGATGTATCCTAATGGAAACTAAAGGCAGTCCATACCACATGCCACTATGATTTCTTGCGACATTGTAGTATTATAGGGGTGTGTTACCTTAACCCTACCCTGCTGGTTATATATAGGAAAGTATGTCGGATAGGTAATTTATAGATTAAAGTATACCAGACAAACATAAAATCACTTGTAGATAAGATAAGGAAGAGCGCTACTGCCGTGGTCTGCACTGTTCGACGTCTGACTCATTACTTATATACCTTAAAATAATTTATCATTCTTCCTTGAGAATAACGCAGTTCTAAATAATGTTTGCAATGGAGCCCTTTCCGTTTGTAAAATTTCTACCCAAACGCCAGAAAGTGTATTATGGTGAAAAAATGCCGCTGTCAGTAAAGCTCTAAACGTTGTAACCCAGCAAGGACACAAGTCAGATCAGATGACATCGTGACTCCTAGCAATATTGTCGTCCGACAATCTATGGTTATATTAAAAATAATAACAATAGACAGTTGACCGGACGTTTAGCCCACGTTTTAGATTAATTCTTATGCTAGGATGAAACGAGAACATAGATAATTTAGTCATCTTTTATCTGAGTAGTTCAAGGTAGTTTAAGTATTACAACGCGTTACGTGTTCATTTACAGGAAATACACGCCACTAGGTGTTCCGCCAAATTGTCTAGCAGTTCTCCAGTAACAAATTAAGGAAGAGAAGTGGAGCTCTAAACTTAGTATCCTAACATTGCAAAATTAATTATTATTAGTGCGTTCCTGTATGTCAAGAAACAATTGAGGTAAAAACCTGATATTTTGCATGAAGATTCCTTTCTATGTAGGTAAAATATGTAGCTCAATAACTACCCATGTGACTCCATAAGTTTTTGGTTGACCATTGAATATATTTGAATTTTTCTTGTGGGTATCAATGATACTACATGATGCAATGATACTATAAGAAAATTATGAAAAAATATTGTTTAATCTAGCTCGCTATAACAATATGATATTTTAATATTCGGCATAGTAATACATTTAGCCGTACATAAAATATTCTTGAATATGCGAAAAAAAACTTTGAATGCGTTACAAAATTAGGATATATATATATCCTAATCCTATATATATATAAATTTACATTAGTTAAAACTTATTCCAATATTCAAGAATTCTTTATAAACACGGACACAATATCTTTATTTTATTGTATTTTTAGTGTGACTTAAGGGCAGTGTCAGTGTAAATTATGCAACAACAGTCTCTTTGCGTAAAACTTTCAGTGTAATGTTCTCCTCCTGTCTTATGACTAACATTCAGTCAACATTTGTTAGGAATATTTTACAGTATCTTGACTAATTTTTATCATAGATAGTTGCCCTCGAAAATTAAAATTTGTCATTAGTTGCCCTAAAGTGATAAATGCTAGTCATAATTTATTTTAACGTAAATGTACATTTTGAAATATATTAACTATATAATATACTATCTGAGAAAATGTTTATGTTGTAAAAACGTATTCTTTTCATAATTAATTTACACTATTTACAAATCATATTTTAGGATAAAATAAAATAGTTATATGTCGGTATAAGACATTAACTTAAATACATACATTTCTGAGTGATCTCAAACAATTTCTAATAAATATTACTGTTAAAGATCAGTTTTATTACCGACTATTAAAAAATCAAAGTATGTCCTTCCCCTAAACAAAACCCGAAAAATAAGAAAAAGGGGAATGATACGCTAATTGTGAATGGATCCTGCATGAGTCCTCCCATGTAAAACTGTCTCGTTAATTCTAATTTATTAATACCGCCCTGCCCCTGTCTAGTCTGGCTTTTTGCATTTAACATTTCGTATTAAAATGGATTAAACTAAGTTGTTTTGTACATTAAATGAGTAATTATATGTAAAGCTAGAGCTAGTGTTTTAGAGACTAAAACTAAATTCCACGAATTATTTATCAATTGAAATCACGGCTAAACTAATTTATTACATTATTTAACTTGAATACTGAATGGCTCATAGTGACTTCAATAATCCCAAAAATTAATGTCCCTCTATTCAGTTAATCCAGTTTCCCAAAGCCAATTTGACAGTAAGGACGTAACCTGGTTTTTATTGATATCGATAGGGAGATTGTTTCCAAGAAGCGAAGTGAGCGTCAGCCGCACTATTTTTGGTGAAGGTAAAAAAATAATAGTTTATCTTGAATTATATTTATAGTATTTTACCTTAAAACCTACCAACAGACACATAAGATATAAATGGTAAATCAGCGTCAGCTAACCTTATCTTACATGAGCGGTGACTGAGTTCCTTTATCTACTACTTGTATGACTGTGAAATTAATATTATTTAAGTATATGTAGTCTGTGATATTATTATAGTTTCATATTTTTAAAATATTTTGATAAACTCCAATTGTAACATCATATAAAATTAGCATAGGTGGTGATTGAGTCATCTATCAAAAACGTTTTCTATTTATTGCAAGAACAATCAGGTATTTTATATACAAAACAAAAATTGCCCATGAAATATTGTAAGGTCAGGATTATTCGAAAATCACCTAGCTAAAGGAAGCCAATAGTCGCTTATTTGATTACGCTAGTGATAAGAACACTAAGACCTGTAACGTTCGTTTACTATAACAAATAACTGTCTCGCAGAATAATAATTATAGAAAACTATATAAATCTTTTCCTCATATAATTCTCGTATCATATACAAATTTAAATTTACCAAAGTATACTATTAGATAGAAAGCATTGTGCAACGAATTGCTGCCAGAGAAAAAAGTTATACTTTCTATTGCAATAATCCCTAGTGGACGTGATTCAGCTTTGTACCGGAAACACGTAACCTAACTATCACCAGTAGAAGTACAACCACGGTAGTAGCTACTTCCGGTGGTATATATCCATAAATATACAATTATAGTAAAACTAACATCATTCTCACACGTATTCAGAACGACATATTATAATTCAGGGTGACATCTGTATGTAATGTGGATTATAAAATAAAAATTATAAAAAAGACAACAAATACATCATCTTAATTTATCACTTTATATTTGGTTAAATGATTGCGATAGACCCTTTCCGATAATATTTAGTTCTTAGTAAATAATCAAATACTTTCGTTCAACTATTCAATCTTTTAATTTATAAGGTTCGGATTTATATCAATTGTACGAGTAAATATCGTAATTTACACTATTATAAGTTGTAAATAAAGATGAAATGAGAGTTTAGAAATTAATTTATGACACACATTCATACTGATTTCATATATTGGTGAATCTCCAGAGGTAGTATAATTAAATCATGGATATAATTTACTATAAAAACAATAATAATTTTATTGGATCTTTCAAAATATGGAAATTATATAAAATTGTTATGAATGACATAATTTAAATAACAAGAAAATTAAAACATACATTTATGTGTTTCTCTTCGCATAAAGTGTATTTTATATAGTTTCTGATAGAATACTGTAACAGATTTGTAATAAAAAGTTTGTTTTCCTATATTAGCAACAACTTGCTCCGATGAATGTGCAAAAAAGTACTATCAAGTACAGACAAGTCCTACTAATGATTCGTTGTAAAGCCTGCCACTCACAAAAAAGCTGCATTTAATGTCACAAAGTGCGGTGAGACGAGTCTCTAAAAATATCCTGTCAATACCTCGTTATAAATGCGTCAACACGAGTCTTGAATACATTATCCTTTCTTGAGAAGGATTTTATTCACTAAGCTTAACGATTTACCTATTAGAGACTAATAAGTTTTGTAATGATTCGGTCTTGACACCAGTTCTATACGTATTCTGTTCAACATAGCTTTATGGAGAATAATTCCTTATTCAAAATTTCTAAAACATTCTTTATAATTTGCAACTGTGGTGTAGACAGAAAATTTAGTATTATTTACAACGCTACTAGTGATACTCATATCTGGATTACAGGGACTGTGCAATATTATAGTCTATAATTCAGCATATCTGAATATGAAAAAGTCTTTTAGTATGCCAGAAACGCTTTGTTGGAACTATAACCACTATTATTGTGCTGGAAAAATGTATTTACATTGAAAATGATTTTATAAAATGCAATACTATATTCAATAGCAGAGTCATTATTAACCGTGATGCCAAAACAAGTTGATATCTTATCATATAGCATCAACTTGTTCCAGAAAAATCATGCAGAATTTAATTCCAGATTATAAAATAATTGTTTATATGAATATTATCGTATAAAACAAAATTGTGAATAGGGATCAAACTAAAACGTTTCTGAGCATTTAGAAAATTGAATATTTCTGTATAAAGTGTTAAACGGCCTAAACAACGCATATACTAGAATACAGAATCCTAGCATATTGCAGAGCCATCACGATACAGCCTGTAGTCACAGGTAACAGAGGCTACCGGAAAGGTGTCTAATGTAACATTAGGACTTGTACTAGAGAATGTGCAGGAGCCCTTTAGATAAATATTTTTTAATTTGCAGCCTTCGACAACAGCACTGATAGTGTAAAACTATATTTAACGTTTCTATTGTAACTACATACGGAGCAAGTAGTTGTGATATAGATAAAATCATTTGCAAGCACTACTAATGTTGCTAATTAGTCTTCTTCGTATTACTAAAATACAAGTGAATTTCTCAATTTATATTCTTCAGTTGCTATTCGACTTGATGTATACACCAACAAAAGTGTTAAAAGCAGACACGAAAATGTGTGACTTATATGGTTAATAAGTATTGTTTATTGAATAAAAAATATTTACCATAGTTCAACATCAGGCAAGAACATTAAACTGCATTAATTACTTGAATACAGTTTAGAACAATATATAATCTTAACCTAACCTAACTTAACCTACCCGAACCTAACCAAATCTAACCTAAACTAACCTTACATTACCTAGTCTTCATTGATCAACCATCACGATATTTTTATTGTATTTACATACAATCATATAAGTAAAATACAGAGAATGGATGTGGGCTAATCAAGTCTCAAATGTATATAGAAATAAAAAAGATGTATAAAAATAGAATTAAGGAAGAAAAACGATTAGCCACTGACAGATATATTATGAGAGCTCCAAATAAATGTAAAGCTGCTTGGAGTATAATAAAAAAGGAAATTCATTGCAAGAAATAAAGCGTTGAAGAATTAATAAAGCCTGATGACTTTAATGAGTATTTTATAAATATAGATAGTACTACACATTTGAAGCAAAATAATTTTGACACTGCTATTGAGTTTTTGAGTAATTATTTATCTAGATTTAATAATGCTAGTAAAACATTCCAATTAAATGTAATAACTGAATTTGAAATTATAAAATATGCATATAAATTGAGTGGATCAAAAAGTGAAGATTATTTTGGGTTTTCTAATAAAATCATCAAGGATATTATACACTACATAGTAAAACCATTGACTTTTCTATTCAACTGGATGTTATCTGAGGGGATTTTTCCTAAAACACTGAAATGTTCCAAGGTAGTGCCAGTGTATAAGAAGGGCAGCAAGGCAGATCCTGCTAGTTACCGTCCCATTTCTTTGGTTCCCATACTGAGTAAGATTTTTGAGTGTTGTTTAAAAGACCAATTGTATTATTTCTTTTCTCAAAACAATTTTCTCTGCAAAGAACAATATGGATTTATAAAACAATCAAAAACTGTGAAAGCAATAGGAAAAATTGTGGAAAACATTTTAAATAATTTTGAGAAAAATATTATATTATCTGCAACATTGATAGATTTAAGTAAAGCGTGTGACTGTATTAATCATGACTTGTTGTTAAAAAAGTTGCTTAGTTATGGTATAAAACATGAAGAATTGCAATTATTGTCATCTTAATTATCTGACAGGAATCAGATGGTTGTCCAGGGGGAGAACAAGTCCATTTTTAGAACAGTGAAATTGGGAGTTCCGCAAGGCTCTGTTTTGGGACCTTTTCTGTTTATTGTTTCAATCAATGATTTTTTATCTAGCCTACCTTGTAATTCTGTTTTGTACGCGGATGATACTACTCTTTTAAACTGTAATAAAGACTCACAAATCTTAAAATCTGATAAAGAACTTTCATTGAAATTAGCTCTAGAATGGTTTAAAGCAAATGGGTTGGCAGTGAATCATAATAAAACTGAATATTTAACATTATCTCTACACAATTATACTAAATACAGTAATGATTCTGTTAAGTTATTGGGTTTTATCCTAGATGGTAAATTAAGCTGGCAACATCATGTTAATTATTTATGTACTAAACTATCTAGAGTTATATACCTATTATGTAAACTAAGGAACACTGTTACTCAAGAGATGTTGATAAATGCTTATTATGCATTTTTCCATTCACACTTGAGGTATGGTGTGACTCTTTGGGGAAACAGTTCCAGTGCCAAAAAAAAATATTCTTATGGCACAAAAAGCTATTAGGATTTTAAAAAATGTTTCTAAGCAAGAATCTTGTTCACCTTTTTTCAAAGAACTTCAAATTATGACCTTGCCAAATTTATACATTTATTGCTCATTACTTGATGTAAAAAGAAAATTTGAATAGTTTCATAAATAGACAAGATTTTCATACACACTGCACAAGAAAAAAAGTATTTACTCGATCTACCCCCAGTCAGACTCGAAAAGACCAAAAACAGCCAGATATTTTTCAGTATAAAATTATTTAATAAATAACCAGAGAAAGCATGGAGTGTTACACTTAATATTTTTAATGTTACCATTGCAAAGTGGCTGAAAAATAAAGCTTTTTACACTATTGAAGATTACCTAGCCTGTGATATTAGCCCATTAAGTTTTTAATTCATTGTTCATTTAAGATTGGGATTGTTAGCATATATTATATAGATTTTTTAAATTATTTAATTGTAATTTTATTGTTTTATTCACATTTATATTATTATTATTTAAGTTCTAGCAATATGCAATACTGTATTTTGTCCTATAACTGTGCCGAGATTAAAGATTAGATTAAAGATTAAAGTAGGCTATATAATATGTTGACTTTGTCTATAGCATAATATGTATTGTGCTTAATGACAATAAAATATCTTGAATCTTGAATCAAACTCAATTAATAGTCAGATGATTGTCTATAAGCAATGTAGCTGTAATAGAAGCTTACCTCTGATTGTAGGGTGAAAGATAAAACAATTTCTGGCTAATCGCCGTTCTTATATCTCTAAAACTTTCCACAATAAATGGACCGAACTTCTCTCCCTTTTGTTTTGCTGTATACAACTTGTTTATAAGTTCTGCGACACATAAATATAACATCGTTTCTAATATAATTTTCTTGATACATCTATATAAAGGAATCAATCGTGTTGCAGGTTGATGTAATAAGTGTAGTGTAGGATGCGTCAAATTTCATTGTAATAAACGTTCCCCCTTTTTATATAACTCATTCTAGTTTAATAGTTAAAAAATTAGATATAAATAGAATTCGAAATCCCTTGTTTTGAGTTAAATAATAATGGGTAACGATGGAAAATATTTTATGAGTCTAAATGAAATATTCTGTAACATATTGGAGTTGTCAGTGTAGATATTGCTGGCCTTTACTTATAAATTCCCAACTTCTGTGGTTTTTAGTGGCGAGATTTACGTTTAGAAATACATCTATTTTTAAATAAAAAATTATATTCCTTATAACTTTACACCATATAACTAACTTATGTAACTAAAATCACACTACAGTACATAAATAGTTTTAGGCACACATATACAGTACACAAAAATATTTAATTCGCTGCGAAATTTCACTTCAGTTTTTTATTACATAATTCAGTAGTTTTATTCGTGTTCTATAAATTATATAATAAAAAAAGTCATCGCCTTTTATGTTTGTAAAAATATCAATTACGATAAATTTATTTTCAATCGATTCCTGCATATTTTGTAGATAAGTATCATTCGTATTTATGATAATGCTGCATTTTACTAAATAGATGGTATATTTTGAAAAAATACTTATAGTTTTTTTTTTCGGTGAGTATTTCTGTAAACAGTGAACTGAATACACCAGTACTACAATTTTTGCACTTACTTTATTTATTATAACAATACTAGAAAAATTGTGATGGAAATATAATCATGCATAAAACTACTAAATGAAATGTTTGGTTTCAGATTACAACATAAGATTATAATCGGATGCAATTAATATGTCTCTATGTGTAGTCAATTTTGTCAATTCTTTGAGCAGTAACGTGCAATCATCCCAACCATTTCATCCTCAGCAATATTAAAAGTTCTAAAGAGCTAAAAGTGGGATAGAGATTTGTGAACCAAATCGG
>NW_025781296.1:0-80305 GCF_021130785.1 Homalodisca vitripennis | reverse complement strand
AAAATCTGTGACGTCTGTTCCTTGTAGCAGACTACAAAACACATTAAACTATACAGCCACAATTGACACTATTATATTTAACAAAGCAAGACAATTAATAATAAAAAAATATCGAAACTATTTTAAAATAATATAGTTTTAAGTTTATTGTTCTAAATAATAATTTAAATTTAAAAATATTTTTCAAAAGTACTTACAGAAAACAACCATTCTTTTTACCTTACTGCCAACGTTCTTAGACCTTAGACCTTACTGATACTTTAAATTGACAAAGGTATCTTATTAAAAAAACGTAGGACCGCTATGACGAAATGAACATTTAAAACGACGATTTATAAACTTTTGGAGTTCTTAAATATTCTACGATTTATATTACGCGTTAACTATAAAAGATCCATTAGATCCAGTGTTTCCAATTTTTTGAAGTAGATATTTAATATGCACCACCCGACATTGTTAATTTGCAATCAACTAAGGTAAAATACAACGGATCTTAACAAATGTGTTGTAGCAAAAAATTTCTTAAGAAATTTTCTGACCTAAGATTGAAGTGATTTATGTAAGAAATTTATATGTTTTGTTCCCAATTAAGTTATGCCTTCTCCCGTAAAAGTCACAGTTTAATTATACATTGGTATGCCAAAACTAAAGAAGTTTTTAATATTTAAGTGGATCACGTTATCTGATGACGGTATTTCTGCCTTTGTTTCAAACTACCGTCAAGATTGTCTGTATATATATATATATATATATAAAATATATAATATATATATATATATATATATTATAAATATATATAGACAATCTTGGCAGACCAACCAATCAGTCAACCATCAGTCGAGATTAGGCCGCTTTGGTTGCCAATTCTAAAAAATGAACTAAAGAGAAAACCAAAAGTATCAAACGGATCGGATATTTGTAATAAACCAATGCGGAGTCACAATATGGTTTTTAAGGAAGTTCATCTCGCCATGAACCAATAATAACGAAAGGACCCATTCCTGTTCTCCTTCCCTTGTATTTCCGCCCATCTTGTTTTAGAGCCAGCCGTCACGATTGCCATTGGTTATTCCCCTCTGGTCAGTCGATAGGTGGTTAGTAGACGAGTGAAGACGTATTGTGACCTGTATTCCGTAGTTTTAGTTTTAAATGATTAGTTGTTTTGTATAGTTTTGTATTAAGTATGCATGTCTTTAGTGTTAGTGAAGTTGACAACAACATGTAGGTTGTGATTCCTGACTTAGGCGTGCCACAACGCTTTAGTAAGATTTGTTTATTTTAACCTAGTTTGTAAGTATGTATTAGGTTAGTTCTTTACCTGAAGAAGAGATCAGATTGCAGATCTCGAAACGTAGTGTTACTGTATTTCTTGTTTTCACTGAAACGATGGCAAATGTCCGAAAAAATCATGTTTCCTCTTCCTTCACAATCCTTCCATCGTCAAAAATAACCCTTTAAGCATATATTTACTAATTGAAGGAAACTAATATCATGTAATCGATTGTTCTGTGAAAAACATCGTTTTAATGACAAAAACGATATGCTTAATTAATTTAATAAATATTTACAGTTTTTTACATTCACAGGCCTGAAAGCATACAGTTACCTTGGTAGTACCAAATAATTCTTAGTTTAACTATATTCTGAAACTGCAGATGATCACAAGGGTAAGTAAAATATTCGTGTAAGAAAAATGAAAAGTTTGTAACTAAGATAAACTTTTAAGTATATGGTCTGAAACCGTGGTTAAATGATAGTTTACTTAAAACATTTAGATAATTTTTAAACAAATTTGATAGTGATATTTATGTGAATAGTTCAAATATCTATTCAAAAGTCATATAATACATTCATATTAAATTATAGTTTTTTGAAATTTACAATTGATGATGTTAATAAAATAACAACACTACTTTTTGAAAATCTCAATCTGTCCTATTTATTAGTTGTCAAAATAAAAAACCTATGATACAGGGGGGAGCGTGCAGTTATTTATACCTCATAACCCATCGAATCGTAATGCTTTATTTTATATAACATTATTTTTGAAAAAATATCCAAAAAAACCTGTTCTCCAATCTAAAAATTAATCGTCAATAATACATTTTGAACGAAGCGGCAATGATGATTCATGAGGGATTGGAACAATAGTATCTATTATGAAATAGCATAACTCATGGTTTATTGTTCAATGAATAACAGTCAACAGTGTTGCTCTTTTTTATGTTACATTGTAACACGTGCAACATAACTATCCGCTGGAGTACAGTAAGAAAGATTTCACCTGCAGACCTTCAGTTTTGCATAGACGTTAATACCTCTTAAAACAAGAATGAATTCTAAGATAGTAATCTCAAATTCTCTGGCTTAGCAGACTGCCACAGTTTCCTTTTGGTTCCACCAGGAGACTCTAAAAAAATGTCCTGTCTGTTCTCTTTGTTCTTTTTCTTTTCTGTCCTCAAGACACCTCAAGCATGAAATTAGTTATAGACGTAAAATGTTGCACACATCCTCGACAGAGCTTTGCTATGCTACACGAAACGTGTATTTATACTTACCCTTTTATAGTATACAAAAACAATTATCTATATGCTTTTATAACGGAATGTTCGTAAAAGGTTTCAATGAGATTTTTTGTGTGTGTATTCGAAAATTTTAATTTTTTTTTAAAAATGTCAATTTGGTTTATGAATTTTTTACTTCGCTCAGTTACGTTAACCTACCGTATCTGAAGATAAATTCTTCGAATTGAAAATTGATATAGTAGAAATAAGAACTACAAACAGGTTAAAACTTGCATTGCTTATTATAAACAGTTTTCGAGGCTACATTACTTCATATTGTACATAAAATAAATATAAATACGCTTTGAATCACGGTAACTGCAAAATCAAACTGAAGGTGCGCTGATAAGGGCAAACATTCCATACTTTCATCATTTATGTTAAAACCTTTCAGTAAGTAGAGGGGAAATTAGCATTGAAGAGAACGGTACATTTAATGAAAATGACAACACTTTGATATATCAAGATACCACTTTATCATTAGTACGCAACTGTAAATAAGGATACTACTCAGAAATCATTAACATTGTTTATCCAAACATGTAGAGATAAGCAAAAAACGATAATAAGCAAACGATTGAACAACCACACAATAGAGCCGAGAACAGCGCAATATGGCTGCCAGTCACTTGTGATGTATGAAAGTAGACGTCGCGGTGAATGGGCTGTAACATGGGCTCTTATGGGAGGGAGGAATTCTCTCATTTGCGGGAGAAATTCCCTCATGTGTGGGAGAAATTCTCTCTCCTCACACTCTTATCCTATCAAAACTTTCCAAATTCTATCGAAATTATCGTGCTTTTCGGTAAAATCGGTGTCAAAATTCGGTGATTTGGTGGGTCCTCACACTCTTGTGCTCACTACGTGAGGGAGAAACGAGGGACGGAGGGAATTCAAATATGGCGGCACCTATAGCGCGCGTTGGCGGGAACCAAAAAAATCCAATATAGCGGCGCCATGTACCTTTTTTTTACGACGCCTTTTTTCTGTCAACATAACCTCACTTTTTCTTGGCGGGAACCAAGAAAATTCCAAGTACAAAAATAATTATATATATATATATATGTGTGTGTGTGTGTGTGTGTGTGTGTGTGTGTGTGTGTGTGTGTGTGTGTGTGGTGTATAATAATAGTTATGGTTAAAAATAAGTAAGACGTTATCCCTTCATAGAGTTTTATAGTAAGTAAGACAGTATCATATCATAGAGTTTCTGAATGAGGTTTCGGATCATTCGTACTACGTATAGTACCCAGGTTAAAACATTCCCCAGTATAAGAACCGATCCAGAGCGCTGGTAGACATTCTACGACTGGGCAATGTCCCGTCCCTTGGAAAGTAAATTTGGAAGATAAAATTTTGACTGAATATTCGAACTAATTAATTGAAGAATTTAAAAATTACTACAGATAGGTAGAGTTAGAGTTACCTTGGAGGAATATTGTAAGCTTCCCCACGATTAACGCTCGGCACGTTAGGACATGTGTGTACTCTGTCGGCACAGGTCCGAACAGAGAGTATGCCCACACGACCGAAGAGCTACCGTTGGAAGATTTACTATACATTCGGGTGCACTCTACTCTACGTGGTTGTGACAGAGGTGCCTCCTCATCCTCTGCTTCGGCGTCAGAGGGTGGTGGAGTGGTGTTATTACGCCTGGCATCCTCCATTCTATCCCCAACGGATCGTAGGAACTCCTCCAAGTCCTCACGAACCGTGCGCCAAACCTGCGGGGCGAATCTGACCTTCCACTCACGGTCAGCATCTAACAGAAAGTGATAGGCTGTAAAGTGCAGCTCCCGCATCAGGTTACATAGACCGTTGGGGGGCCGCAATACACTCCCGCGAGTACCAATCTCTGACCCTGGCCTAAAACAGAAAAAAAAGATTACAACACTGAAAACAAGTCACAATTTACAATTCAAGCAATAAACGGGTACAATTGCGTACCGAAGGTCGGATTTGTGGGAGCTCCGGTGTTTGAGGGTGTTGAGGGGACTGTCCGCAGGCAGTGACCAACCCCAAACGGCAGTCCTCTGAACAGCTGCATTCTGTAATGGAGACCGCAATACAGACTGCAGTGAGCTGATCTGTACATATACATACACCCTCAGATATGTGTACAAGTCTTTACTACATCACATGCACGATTAAAATTGTACGAACACTTAGAAATTAATATACTATAAGTGTGAGAGGGGTTTGAAGAAGAAGAACTAACCCCTTCGATCCAGACTCGTTTCATCCCAGACTTCCTGCGGCCGCGTTCAGGCGATCTAGCAGTTCCGAAATTTCCCTATCGTGCTCTTGACCCTCTGCCCGGTCAATAGCCTCGACATGGTAAGGACTCTGCAAACATCTGTAAAAACACGAGGAGAATCATTAGTCCGTCCAACCGTTCAATATCAGTACATAGATGAGAGAATGGTTATTACTCTCCCCAAGATCCTCGTCACAGAACTCCATATAGTCCTCCTAACGTCTCTTACAAAAGAAAACAAACCCATTAGTCATAAATTCCTTAAGGTACATATGTAAATTGTAACATGTAACATGTAAAATATTATAGTAAAAACTCACAACAGGCCTGTGACGACGAGGAGCAAACGAAAACACGTCCTCTATCACGCAAGTAGACCGCGTCGTCTGTAAATACAGAGGATATAAAAAATTGAAAACCACCCATTATGACGAAAAACATAACATTAGTACTATTATACGTGCCGGTCGTAGGAATAGGGATCGGGTCACTGCGGGGTCTGGCGGGGTTCTGGATCTGGTGCTGTGTAAAACAATATGTATAAAGTTATGAGATTTCATGTGCTAGTCAACAAAAAACAAACAAGGAAAAAGTGTGTAGACACTCACTTCCTGACCGCTGCGAGATCACCCGCTTGTCGACCAACCTCCCCTCGATGTCGATGGTTGAGTCTGTAAATAAGTCTGTATCAGTAATCAGTTTCATTAAAGTGCAGGGATATTAGTGTTGCTACATTTACTAAACGTACCAAGTTTATAGCTCCATCATCCCGTGTCCAACCGCCTGTAGATGTCGAGGGTTGCGGTTGTTCCTAAACATTAATTGAATATTACTAAATATATTTAGTAAACAGTATAGCATTTTTATAGTCGTTAGAAATCATTACATGACTTACGTTTTCATTGCGGCGGATGCGACGCTCAGGAGGGTGAAAAGTACCAGCAGCACTGTGGTGTTTCCCGATCCTGGCTCTAGAGGCACAGCACAGTACTCCCAGCATGACCATGAACATGGCAGTGGCCATCAAGAAGCAGACTATGGTACATAACAACAATCCTTCACAGTTGAACATGATAGGACAGGGGCTGACTACAAGCTTAGTTATAATTACGGCCTTACTGTACTTTAGTTTTTTGTGAAGCGTTTCTATAAGTTTATTGAATAGTGAAAAGGTAATTTATAGATTAGCATAACGCAGCTGTTTTCTGCACTTGCAATAACACTTATTAAAATCTATCGTCGTTTACAAGTTCTACCAGCAAATTTCATTCCGTGTTAGTCAAATAAATGAAGTAAAATGAATGTCTTATTTTACTAGGTGTAGTTATGGCTAAGAAGCACTCTAACAGTTAATCTGGGGCTTGATAAAATAACTAATTTATTTTTAGAGATGTCCTGCGCGGAGTTCGACCGACAGACAGACAATCAAACAGAAACGACTTTACACAATTATTGCGTCAGTCAAATTCTATTGTTGGATGTGCACCATCATAGAATTCATTCTTTTCTATGTAGAAATAAAACTTTTATGCAAATTTTCAAGCCCATAGGTTATTTTGTGTTTAAGATATAGCAACAACAGACAGATAGATAATTCGACACGGACAAACAAAATTTTCAGAATCTCGAGTGATGGCTAAAAGCTCACCCAATTATGTTCTTGCAATAACTAAAGTAATGTAAGAAAGAGTGAATATTTATATACTTTTTGCTGAGGTAAAGCTTCTGAGTTTTAATATGAGCGCCCTACATTAGTAGTAATAACCTCCAGCACTTTACTGGAGAACAACGTTTTAGAATATTCATATATGTAGTGGTTTTGTTAAGTGCTACAACATTTGCTACAATTTAGGTACTTAGCCATATTTTTATTTTATGTTCTCTAATATAGAAGATGATTTTCATGTAACAATATGAATCTTTCAAGTCTGCAGAAATAGGTAAAATTTTAACGAGGACGTTCACTTTACTATCATCAATATTATAAATATGTACACATTTATTCTTAATTTTACCCTTTTTACTTCGAACTACCTAATATGCTCAAATATTCTTAAGGAAAAATTCTGTAATTTATGATAAAATCAGACTAAAAACCTAATTTTGTTACATTATTTATATTTGTATTTCCCACCTAAATTTTACTGATTTTGCGCTTAAAGAAGTACAAGGTTGTGGAACCTGATGCTGGAGGGAGAATGATAGAAAGCTGTTTAACCCCAATATTTTAATGGGTAAATGGATGTTATTTACTGGGTAATGATCTGATTATACAGGGTGAGGCAGACCACCCGTACAGTACGTATAGCGGCCAAACCAAACAAGGTAGATTATTCGTAACAAATTAAACCCCCCTATTTCCCACCCCAAAGAATTTGAAGAAATTATTTTGAAATCTCTAAAACTCCCCAAAAGGGTAGTTTTTGGGGGGTAGGGGTGGTTTTTTGGAAAATGTTCAATTGTAAAGGTATGTTGAGTTATACCTCATTTTAAAGGTATTTCTTCACTGATTATTTTGATGGAAATTGTTTGAACCTATCCTCAGAATATTCCTTTAAAATTATTTCTGAGGTTTTGTCTTAAAATGTAAAAAATTGATAATGTTATTATAGATTACCTTAATGCTTTTTATTAGTAAAATTGGAAAGATTGAGAATACCAGGACTACCTCTTTCAGCAGTTCGATAGATAGAACGCAAGCAGTTAGAATAAGGTTAAAGTTTAGTGAAACGAAAAAAATGGGTTCTAACAAGGCTTTGTGCCTTCATCAACACCTGTTCCTGTCTTTTAAACAAAAAATTTTAGATATGTAAATAATTTGAAGATTTGGTTACAAATTTTGGCGTTGTTGTGGCTATTTTATTTGCCAACAAAGAAACATGCCAGTTGGAGAATGATATCGGAAATGCAGAAAAATTTAACTTTAAAAATAAAATTAATTAATTTCGATTATAATAGCTTCAAGTAATAAGGACAATTTATATATCCTCGTTAATTGTTAACGAAATTCCCATTGCTACCGTGAAGTTCGAGGTTAGCTAGAGTAAATATTATAAGTTATCATAAGGTACGGTTAGTAAAAATAGGTTTTAATAAAAGAGTTATAAAGAGTAATAAAAGAGGACGTTAAAGGGATATTTCAAAGTTTAAGAACTTGTATCGGAACGTTTTGTTATTTAATAACAATATGCTGTATAAATCTGCTACAAAGTATTAAATATGTACTAATCAACTCAAGATGTTATTGTGTTTATTGCTGGGGAGAGACATACAGAAAAATAATAGTAAGATTAACAGTTCTAAAAACCATTATATTAGAATTTTAATTTAAAACATTAAAAGAGAGTTAAATTTTCCCATTTTATGTTCTGTTGAGAATTTAACTTTTAATCTTTAAAGTAGTACAATGTTTAAATAAGAATTGGTAATAATGAAACTGAGCAAATATGTCATAGATAGCATACGCCATACGCCATAGCTATATCACTCGCAGTATAACTGAAAAACTTATAGAAATTATAAAATGGGAAAGAATGTATTAACTAAGTCTTATATTTTTATTGAGCCATAAAATATATAACGAAACGCTATGCAATCTGTCAGAAAATGGTTTTCATACCGAAAAAAAACGTATTTAACACGTATTCTAAAGCAAAATATTAATCATTGTATTTAGCATAATTTATAACATTACAAACACTATGACAAATACTACTAATTTACTTACCGTTACTTTCTTTTTACTTTACACAACTCTAAATTAAAATTTAAACGTAATCTTACTTTAACACGTTTACAAATCACTGCACAAATCACTCACTTTTTAAAATATTATTTTTACAGAAACGTATTAAACTCTTCTAGTATTGTATGGTTACCACTCTGAGGTAGGCCTACACTATAGACTGACCTAATCTGAGCTGGTACAGTGGCAAGATATTGATATCCCTTCTGAGAACTCCCACATCCCTTGCACTTATCTAACCACAAGAGCAGGAGTGGGTGACTAGATTAGATACGCGGTTTAAAAATGTACAATAATTACTGTAAAACCTTTTTTTTTTCATCATTTTTGCTTTAATGTTTTTATCGCTTAGTTAATGATACTTGTGTTGTGGGTTATTGATTTATTTATATTTTGATTTTATTAATACATGTATATTCCTAATTTATTGTTATATTATTATCTTCCTTATTACGGTTAATAATTCCACTCTGCAGTATGCAAATAAAACAAGTAAAAGGAAGAATAAATTAGTTAGTAAGTAAGGAATTGACAGGAAACCAAATTTCGGATACTTGCCATCGTTATATGACACAAAGGTATAACACAACGTCTTGAGGATTGGAATCTGTCCTCTTCGTCAGGTGGGGAAGGTATTAGAAAATACAGAAAAGGGACATACATTGTATGTACCAATACCTCCCCCACCTGAAGAAGAGGATAGATTTCGATCCTCGAAACGTTGTATGAAACCTTTGTGACGTATAACGATGGCAAGTGTCCCAAATCCTGTTATCCTTTCATACCTTCTATCTTTGGTAGCAAACTTTAAACAAAGAAATAAGCCATCGGTATCGAAAGATATTGGCTAGTGATATTCCATATATTATGTATAATACTTTTATTAAGAGAGTATGGAATAAATAATTGTTTTATTGTAGAATCAATTGGACTTCATATATGCTACAAAATAAAGCCTGTACAACTTTTAGCTTTATCTCTAAAGGTAACGCAAAAAAGCGTATTTACGTAACGTCAATCACGGTGTATACTCGTGTTCTATGAGAGAGTAAATATAGCGGAGGCGGCTGCAATATTGGGTTCCGTTACGCAGTAATCAGTCACACTCGTTAACGTTTGTTGTTTGCTCCAGCGATGACGCAACTTAGATATTCCTTGAATGTTTCATTTAGTTCGTAAACAATTAGCAGATATGTTTTTTGTCGTTTGAAATGAAATAATGATTTATTCCAGCATTATTTTACAATAAAAAGAAAACAAAACTCCTCTATGGAATATGAACTGGCCACGTTTACAAGTACTGTAGAGTGGCTAGATTGACAAAAAAAAACAAAAAAAAAACTAGAGTCCAGATTGGCAATTGAATGACATAGAGTCGCGCACTGTGACGTCTGTTCCTTGTAGCAGACTACAAACACATTAAACTATACAGCCACAATTACACTATTATATTTAACAAAGCAATAAAATTAATAAAAAAATATCGAAACTATTTTAAAATAATATAGTTTTAAGTTTATTGTTCTAAATAATAATAATTTAAAAATATTTACAAAGTACTTACAGAAAACAACCATCTTTTTACCTTACTGCTAAACGTTTCTTAGACCTACTGATACTTTAATTGACAAGGGTAGCTTATTAAAAAACGTAGGACCGCTATGACGAAATGAACATTTAAACGACGATTTATAAACTTTTGGAGTTCTAAATATTCTACGATTTATATTACGCGTTAAATATAAAAGATCAGTAGTTCCAGTATCACCGCTTCTCTGGTAAAATAATCTAAGAACTTTATAGATAATATGCTGAATGGGCAAAAATGTTAACTCAATAAACAAAGAAAAGAAATGTCACGGATTTTATTAACATAATTTGTAAAAAGTGATTTTCAATAACACGCAATTTTTGAATTAGTTATTTATATACATCACCCCAACAAACCACCCTATATTGTAATCTGAAATCAACTAAGGCAAAATACAACATTCTTAACAACAGTTTTTTTACGTAAGAAATTTATATGTTTTTCCCAATTAAGGTTTTCATCTAAAACTATTCATTTAAAAATATACTGATTGATTATGTCTCTCCGTAAAAGTCAGTTGCGAAAAGCTATAAATAATGCGAACAAGTTTGGTTACAGTTCATTCATTATAGATTGCTTTGCCAAAACTAAAGAAGTTTCAATATTTCAGTGGATCACATTATCTAATGACGGTATTTCTGCCTTGTTATAAAAAACGTCAAAATTGTCTATATATAACTACTTTGTAGAGCCTAAGGACTAGATGGAATTAGAATCATCCTTATTAACAACCATTACAACAGGTTGGTTTTTATATCTCTGTTTGTTTTCTTAAGTTGAAAACTATCACACTACAATAAAGGCAAGGGAGTAAATTATCTTTAACACAGAACAATGTATCTATTAAGGTAGGTCTACTTGAGTGTAAGGGAATTTCATTAGTATTGGTCCAGTTTAGTTTCATACTTTCCAAATGTGTTTCATACTTTCCTATTATTTCTTTTTTTTATTCTTTACAATATGAGGTTGTGATTGAGAGGTCTTAATAGCGCTAACTCCACCTCTTTAATAAATTTCCGCCTCATTCATATATTTTCAAATACAGGATGAATCACAAAACTGGCTCTGCCGGGACACACCCAGATATCTCACTTGCCGGGCGAAAATGCAACCATGACTCTACAGAGCCCTTAACTTTTACGGTTCAATAATTGTGTATTTGACCGTTTCTGTCAAAATTATTGTGTGTTTAAATAACCGAACTAACAAATGATAGGAAGGCTTGTAAAACGAATTTTGACACTATTATGCATATCTGAAATATTTATCATTTCATTTCATATACATGGACGCATTTGTAAATACACACAAATGAATATTTCACACATAATCATTACAAAATTGCATGTAATAATAAAACGTTCAAGGATGAATATAACTTTCAGTCACCGTTAGTTTTCATGAGTTATATATCCAGGTAAATGTGACTATTTGACACCAGTAACAGTTGCCACGGACGTTAACGTCCTGTGGTCATTGTGACGTACGATTATTGTAACTGTATCCGGCGCGCGGTGGTGTTGGGTCATGGATATAGTCAGTCGAGTATATCATACATGTTCAACAGACTCATATGAATTGATAAACTGTTAAACAGTTATCTATTACATTACATAGAAATCTATAGATATTTGTATGTATGTTTGTGAGTATGTTACGTAATCAGGAAAACTCTAAACGATGGTCCAAAAATTGTACATAGAATATTTAAGGGTTTTCTAGTTTAACGTAAAGGCCTATTGGTAAAAATCATTAATTTGGAATACGCCTCCTTGATCTCTAAATTTGGAAAATCCCTTTTTGGCCACTTAATTTGCATTACAGCAAGCATATATTATTATTTGAAAGGATCAATTAAATATATCAATCTATTTCTCAGAGAAAAATATTGTTTTATGATAGTACAACGATATGTTTAATTATTTTAAAAAATATTTACAATTTTTACTTTTTAAGTCCTGATTGCCTATATATTAAGCTTGATAGCATTAATAAGACTTAGTTCCACTCATTCTGCAACCACAGTTGTTCACAGACTAAGTAAATATCCAGGTAAGAAAATGAAAAGTTGTAACTAAGATAAACTTAAAAAATAAGTCTGAAACCGTGGTTAACTGCTAGTTTATTATTAAATGTACATAACTTTTAAACAAATCTGATAGTGATATATCTGTACATATTTCAAATGTCTGTTCAAAATACATGTACAACATTTATATTAATAATTATATGCCAACAGGTTTTATGTAAATTTTAAATTGATAATGTTACTAAAATAGAACAACATTGTGTTACTAAATTTTGAAAATGTCAATTTGTTATTTAGATCAGTTTTTAAAATAAACCCTACAGCACAGGGTGCAGTGTTGTTATAATCCTATGAACCTATCAACTCATCGAATCGTAGTGCTTTACTTTCTGTAACATTAAAGTTAAAAAATGTTAAAAAACCTGTTCTCCAACCTAATAACCAATCGTCAAAAATAAATTCTAAACAAAAAGCCAATGTTTATTCACGAGGGAATAGAACAATAGTACCTATTAAAAAATCCCGTAACTCATGGTTTATTTTTCAATGAATAACAATCAACATTATTGCTGTTATAGGTTACATTGTGACACATACAAAATACGTATCCACCAAATAAAATAAGAAATATTTTATCTGCAGACCTTCAATTTTGTACAGATAAACCATTTTTGTACTCCCCATAAACCAGAATTATTTCTATGATAGTAGCTCAAATTCTCCAGCTTAGCAGACAGTAACAGTATCCCTTTTGTTCACTGGAAGCTCTAAAAGTATTTTGTCTGTCTACCTCTTTACCTATCCACAAGATATCTCAGGAATTAAATGAGCTATAGACACGAAATGTTGCACACAACCTCGGGGAAGGTATGAGACACAACACATGGTGTAGCTACACTTCCCCTTTTGTGTGTATTAGACAATTTTAATATAGGCAAAGCCAAGAAAAGACCGCGTTGACTTGTCACTCTTGTTGCTTCAATAAGTAATAATTCATCTCAGTAATTTCTGTAGATGAAGTCCACATGAGATAGGCAAAAAAGCGGAACTCCTACTTTACTATTTCATTATACAGGGTTAATAAAAAGTCTGGAATCCCCCGACTAATATTGTAACGGCTCACACGAGAAAAACTAAACTCGCCACACATTTATGTTATATTATGAGGTACTTTTTGGGCATAATTACTGCTTCATTCACAAACCAAACATGGGGGATTTCGGGGGCAGCTCAAAAATTTTTAAATGCAAAGCCCCATCAAGTGACCTGTCATTTTCAAACCCCTGATAAAAGGAAACAAACAACGCCAACTAGAGGTCTCTATCTTAACCCAGTAAAAAATGACTGCCAATTGAAAACTTTATAACCTAGAATAAACTTTTAACATAGGAATAAATAACTTTTGGGGCAGCTAAAAACTGTCACTTTCAAGCACCACCAATCAAACTGAGGTTGGCGCGGTGAATCCTCTGGCGACAACAAAAAACAAAGCCGTGTCGTGGGAGAGTTCAAGTCCCTATATGGAAAATACGGTACAGTACTTCCGTTGGTTGCGCTGGTAAGGGCGAAAATTCGATACATTCATAGTTTATGATAAACGTTTTAATATGTAGAGAGGAAATTAGCATTGAAGAGAACGGCACATTTAAAACAAAAATACAACACTTATATATATTAAGGTTTTCACTTTATTTTATCGATAATACGCTACTGTAAACAAGGATACTATTCTGAAATAATTTACATTGTTTATCCAAACATGTAGAGATAAGCAAACGATTGAGCTACCACACAATAGAGCCGAGAACAGTGTAATATGGCTGCCAGTTACTTGTTATGTATGAAGCTCTCTTATCAGTCCCTAGGGGCTGTTATCACGCTGTATGCGGAGCTTCGCCACCCGCCCTACACCTATAAACTAGTAAGCGCATATTTCTTTAGGTTTGTAAACAAGGCTGCACATTTGGAATTATCAGCAATGAACACGCAATATTAATCAATTAGTTTATTAAGACAAAAATATTATCAAATATTTATGGATACTTTCGAAATTACCACAATAAAGAAGTATTCTGTTTATAGCGCATCTACTGAAAAAATAAGATAGCCAGTCTTAAACATGTATATTAATGTATTGTGTCCCTACAGATTTAACAATGAAATAACAATAATGTATAGACAAAGTTATAAGCTATAGTTGAACAAAGCTATACAACGACAACTGTTCATATACTAATCGGCCAGTATTTATATTTGAACAAATACTGTACTCATATAAACATTAAAACTGACAAAAGACATTGTATTATATCAGAAACTATTAGTTTGATAGGCACTTAATACACTAAGTCTCCAACTTCCCGATAAAAAAAGGTCAAACTTTACATATGTAAAACTTGTAAAAAACTAAATCACTTTCATTAACACCTCAACTGAAAAATTTTTTATTCACGAAAACATATTATTTATACATTTAACGTGAGATATTATTACCTACATGAATACGCTCCTCGCATAGGTTATTAAAGTCTGTGTGTGGGGAGGAGTCTTAAAAGAATAATGTAAAAAGATGCTGAATATAAGACAAAAGCTGCAATTACAATATGCAGAAAAAATAAATAAAATTCAATTAATCTAATTTTCACGCCTTATTTCTTGGATATATATTGTTCTAGTATGGACCAGAGATATACCTTCTTCCAAATGTGATAATTAATTATAAAAATCGTCTTCAAGTACTAGACAAAACTATTTTTTTGCAAAAAATCTATTGTGTTATTCCAAGTATTTTATAGGTTTTATCTCAAAGAACTGTTTCCGTAAGAGCAACAAAAGCTAGTTAGACACTAATTTAGCTGAACAGAATTTCAATATCTACAAAGCGATAGGAATAACAGAAATACCAAAAAGGCTTATAAGAAAACATGTAAAGCAAAGGAAATTCTAAGAGCCACTTTAGTTAAAGTCGATGAGTGCAAAGTTCCTTTGAATCTCATCACTTATATCTTCTTTCAGATACTTTTAATATCAGAGATAATATTTTTTTGTAAATATTATCAAAACTGTGCCTTATCGCACTAGTATTTATGGCACTACTATAATACTGATAATAGGATCCCTGAGTTTAAAAAGTAAATTTAGCTATCGGACGTTCGTGTACCCTCTTATACAATTGTTCTTTCTGCGTTCCTATTCACAAGTCTCAAACTTTCCTAGCTAATGAATAATTTGTTTTACTTGAATAGTTGATAATTTGAATGTTACCACAGTGATACGAGATAACATGCAATAATTTTAATTTACTTTATGCAATTGTACGGCCTTAATAGCAATACAATTTAGAAATAAAATTATATAATGGAGAACAATACTAATTTTAAAACGTAAAATAGTGTTTAACTAATTAATATTCTTAAGTTCATATAGCTGAGTGTAGACTCCTCATTAAGTACTTATCTTAACTACCCATCCGTCTTTAAGTCGTCAGTCTTGCACTATCATTTTAAGAATACTACACATTTTAGTGGCTGAGCGTTATAGAAGCTTATACTTTGAACAAGAGCTGGTCAAATATTTATTTCCACCTGTATATCTGTATAATATTCCATCTGTCCAAACAACATATCAATTACAAAAATATCTATAAAGTTGACATTTTGCATTAAGCTTGAATTTTAAATAAACAACATCGAGTTCGATGATGGTTTATTTCACATCATGCGATTTGGCTGTGCGTTAGATTTATATATTAGACTCGTATGTAATCTTTATGGCAACGAGAAATTGCACAACAGTTAAATTTGTAAACAAATTGAGTACAGTCACATGCAACTCTAATATGTAGCTATCGATTTAAAATGTTTGCATGCAATCTCAGCAAAGTCAGTCACGCGACACGTAGTTATTACACGAGAGATAAGAGAATTAAAAATACGTAAACAGTATTCACATTATGATCATGATTTTGTTTTTCAGCAATCTTGGACAATGAATTCTCCTAGCATGTCAGACCTTTTAGTTTAGTTTTTCAATTTTCAAGTTAATAAAAATAAACACAATTGATATGTCCATATTCAATTAATAACATTTTTTCAATTGTTTTAAGGGGATCCGACACTATCTTTTTACAATTTTTTAAAAATTTTTCCAAAAAGTGGATTTTTTTTTGTTAAGTATATAGTTCTGAACATGTGGGTGAAATTTTTAACTCAATATGAAAATTTTTTCATGTATTTCTTAACTAAAATGTAAAACAGTGCACCTCTCTGTTTTAGCAGTTTTTCAATCACGTTTGGTGTATTCACCAATTATTATTATTATTTTCTTTACTGTAAATGTATTTTGATGAAATAGAACCATGGTAACAAAATATAAAGGAAAAACAGGAGTGTGTCAACCACATAGCAAAACGGTTGGGCACAGGTTTGCGGAACTTGGTCAGGGACTGCACCAAAAAGAAAATAACTCTCGGAGGAAAGGCCTATGGCAGTTTGAAAGGTTCAACGATTGACAAGCTTACACAGTACTATAGGAATGCTGTTACAAACAATCTGTCAGACCCAAAAGCGATGAAAGAAGCTATTTTTTCTACTTTGGACCATTGTCGCTCCACCGATGTCACTCCTTTTCACGACAAGTGTCCTTCAGGCGAGAATCGTTGGTTTTTCTTTCAAAGAGACATTGCAAAAGGCGCAACAGTTAGAAAACACAAGGACTGTATAAAAACGCCACTAAATGAAACTGTGTACAAACATATTGTGCCTTTGTATAACCGTTTGTCTACAGATGATCTCCTAAAAAGATGCTCCTCAGGAAAGACTCAAAACGCAAACGAGTTCCTACATGGAGTTATATGGAGGAAACGTCCAAAAACAATTTTTTACTGCCAAAATGAAGCTTGATGCCTTGGTGGCAGAGGGCATTTGCTTGTACAATGAGGGACATGCCACGACAATGACCAAGCTCTTTTCTAAGGCACGTATTTCACCGGGGAGTAATACAGTTCGACTTGCCCAAAAGACGGACTCTCTCATCGTCTTCGCCTTCGGAGAGAAAGAGACACAGAAAAAATACAAGAAGTATAGGAAACTAGTGAAAAGTGCCAAGCTGGGAGAGAAAGAAAATTTTTAAAAAAGTAGAGGGTGTTACATATGGTGCAGGAGAGTTTTAAAGTCACTAAAAACAAATGTTAACTTTTCCAGCCGTTTTCCCTCAAAACTTAGATTTAGAGGAACTTGCTTCACGTAAGTTTGAATAACTTTGTTACTATGATAGATATAGCTCTCAAATTGATACCAAAGTACCTTGACATTATGAAGAAGGTTTTGTGTGTGGCAATGTAATACAAGCGTTAATTCTGTAAAAGTAGGAGAACGAAAAGTAAAATTAGAAAAACTGAGGGATTTTTTTTATAATTTTGTAAAATATTTCATAAGTAAGTTATTTTTTAAGTTACCAAGATGATGAACATACACATAAATATTCTTAGTAGTGTTAGAAACAAACTAATATCCAACTTTTTTATTATAGGTTTGTAAATAAAAAAGTTATTTAGAATTAAAAAAAACTAAACATGTTGTAAAAATTTTTGAAAAGCTTCATAAAAACAAACTTAATTGTTTAATTTTTGGTTTCAATGCATAAATCCTCTACTTAAGTCCTATTCAATAATAAAAAAAAGTTTAAACACCTATAAAGTCTTAATAGAAAAAAAGTTTAAGATAGTGGCGGATCCCCGTATACTTCAATAAGTTTTTGAAATTCACTATACGATCCGCTAGTTTTGTTTGAATTATTATTTTTAACAATATGCCATATAATTAAGAAATAATCTCTTTTATGAGTATTGCTAAGAAAATAAACATTAAATGTTACTTTTCAATTGATGTAACGAATCACAAATTGCCATTTATCTCTAAATATTTTCTACTATAATTGTGATCGGGTTGCAGAATGTGAGGGTGACGTCAGCTGCTGCCGCGGTTAGTGCTGAATACAGCAATCAGCAGTTCGGTGCAATCTGCAGTCTGTGTCAGTTCTAACATGATCAGCATTTGCACCTGAAACCGCGCACTGAGGTAAAACTGCCCGGACCTGTTATACAATGTAGATAGTAAAACACAAATGGTATAGAAACAAACAAGTAAATATATTACTAGAAAATCGTCTTTTCCTAACAACAGAGAGAACTGCATTATAAAATGTGGTACACAATTATATTGCAATAATTAAATATGTGATTAGAATTAATGTTAATGAATATTAAATTTTTTTATGAATTTGTCAATCTTACATTTTTCAATGTCAAAAATACTCTGTTATGTAATTTTATATTTGAAAATCATATTTAAAATAGATATATAGCTCAACTCACACAATACAGCTACATTAAGCTAGTAGTAAGTAGAATTCAAAAAGTTAATTTTATCAAATTAAAGAAAAATAGAACAAATAAATATGGATACTGACTACGTATAAGGGCAAAATATAACAGTCATGCATCCATTAATTTACATGTTAAAAAGGCATATTATTAAATGAACAATCTTTAATGTTGAACACATCCGGTTACAAAAACGTATTATGTTTTAAAATTCAAATGCAATAAGTTCGATCTAACGGATAAATATATAAAGCTCATTAAAACCAATCAAATGACACTTTTAGTGAGGCACAAGTATAAAAGCATGTCTTTAGCAATTTTTTTCATTTTATTGAATGTACAATACGCATTATTTAAAAGTATTAGGTTTAACTAGATGTTACCTTTCAAAGGTGATTAAGTAAAAAGCTATACATAATTGTATCTGATTAGATAAAAATGGTAAACCAAGTACTTTTTTGAGTTTATTCAACTGTCAGGAAACCCGAAATGTGCTATAACACACTAAAACAACAACATTACCAGTAACATAAATAAAACACGCCACTTTTGTTTTATTTGACGCTAAGCAAAAGTAGTGTGTGATATGTGTGTGACACGTTACTGAACCAAGTTGTGTCGCTGGGTTCCCGAAGCCATTGTTGACCCAAACATGAACTTCATGCCGAAGAATGGATATTTTTATTTGGTTCCAACCAGAATATGGTGTAGTAATTATACGAATAGGCAAAACAATGCAAGAAGTAATATGATTTCAATAGGTGGTTTAGCTAAAACTTGTTGTCCTGTGTTTCGGAACCGTTCTAAGGTAAATGAAATTAATAACAAAGAGATCCCCAGTTGGACATAATGTGGATCGTAATCTCTAATAATAAACAGAAATGAATCTGAAATCAGAGTATTTATAGATGTTGATTTAACAGGAATTGCAAGTAAGTTCAAAATAACATTCGATGCGTGATGGCGAACAGAATGATAAACTTTATAAATTCATCGGCACTTAAAAAAATACCAGACACATTTTCGCGAATTCATGTTTTTAAAACAAGAGAAGAGGTGATGCTCACGCTTGCCTGTAGGGTATTTAATTAAACGTGCAATCCAATTTCATGTCGGAGTTATAATCAGTGTTTTATCTCAGCGTGAGGGATGATAATCCGAGATCTCAGCGATAAGTAACTCAATTTGTGAGACGAGGTTCGGACACAATTTTCCGGCTGAGGAGTCACACAGCCGCCGGTCATTACCACTTCGCTGCTTCGCCACACTCGGGTTTCGTGTACTGACTTGTGTTTGTAAATAGGAAATTCTAGTGCAAATATTATTTGTACGTTGATGAAACATCCCTCCCGTTTTTAGCGGCATGTAAATTCTTTTGAATACCTAATATTTATTAATTATACAGTGTGAATAAAAAAGGCATGTTTATAAATATGAAAACATTTTAAGAAAAGTAAGTGGGGAACATTTAAAATTAAACCTATACGAACTATAAGAGTTGTGCATTGCAGTTCTATTGTAATAGTAGAATTCTCCACTGTTTTAAATATGGAACACGATGTACTGAACCTGAGTGGTGCATCAATCAGTCACTGAGGTGCGCTAGTGTCGCAGTTTTGGGACCTGGATTGATGCAACTGCATGAATATACTCTGGAAAAAGTATTCCCAGAGTATCCCGTCATGGCTGAGGATTTATGTTGTCATTCCTAATCAAATCAATGCTAAATGCAGCTTCATTTTTTATCCAACGGAGGAACGCTCCATATATAAAAGGGTGTGTCACCAACTTCTGTGTGTGATAGCATTCGTAACTTTAAACAAAAAATGTCATATAAACATAAGTTGAGAAATGTTTCAAGAAATTTAATGGAATCCAAATATTTTAACAATATTATAAAAATTTCAACGGTACTTGTTTCAATAAAATCCGTTAATGCCTAAGCGAGCACGACCACTTAAAATGTAGGCTTGCCCAAGCTAGAAGCTGCAAACAATTTCGTATTTTGATAGGCATAACCTGCATTATGTCGGTTATAAAACATTTACAAAATACCAGATATTTGACATTTTGATATAAATTCCAACGGTACTGTTTCCAGCAAACACCTCAACGTATAAGCGAGCACGACCACTTTAAAAATGCGCAACAACCAACTGATAAATCTCAACAGTGACAGGTTTGGTGCTATATGTTTATTTACTAAAGGCCAAACACAAATTTGAAACATAACGAAAAGTCAACTAAAACCCGTTTTTAAAATGTTTTTTATGGCCATACACGTGTTTCGGTATTCAACCATCATCAGGAAAACAGATTTATGGCAAAAAAACATTTTAAAAAGGGGTTTAGTTGACTTTTCATTATCTATATATATAAAAATGAATGTTTGTATGTTTGTCCTTTATGGAATCGTGAACTATTGGACCGATCATGATGAAAATTTGTACGTATATGTATTTTTTCCACGGAGAAGGTTTATAAGCTATGCCCATCCCTTTCCCGATTCAGGATTCCGCCCCACTGGTTACAGAAATACCCATAAGAAATGCATTGCAGCAAACATATGTTAACGTCTTTTCAAATTTTTAATCAGCTGTTCTTTGTAAACATATATTACACTTATAGTTTTAAAGCATAGAGTAAGCTTAAGAGAAACGACAAATTTTGTTTAAACTGTTTTTGCAATCACTGTTAAACATAGACTTTACTATCCAGATAATACAATTCAAATTTGACGTAAAAATTCACCTTTAACTGCAATATTTATTTAATATAAACCATGCTCATGCTTG
Organism: Homalodisca vitripennis; assembly: GCF_021130785.1. Taxonomy (NCBI): domain Eukaryota; kingdom Metazoa; phylum Arthropoda; class Insecta; order Hemiptera; family Cicadellidae; genus Homalodisca; species Homalodisca vitripennis. Next base: position 58,942 of record NW_025781296.1, on the reverse strand, counting down.
ATCAGAAGAGTAATGCAGATATCTTAATTACTATCTTACGTTGGCTACAAATATAAAGAATGTTATAAAATCAACCTTAGTTGTTTTTTTTTGACAGAAGTATGGTTCTCAAAACTCCGTGTGTACATATTCTCTCGATCGAGACAACAAAGCAAGCTCAATCGTGGCATCGGAGATATAACTAATTTAATCTAAAATTTATTATAGTAAAAAAAAAAAATTTACTAAGTAATATAAGGACTTCGGTTCTTAAGATTTGCGTGCGAAGCCGTGGGTAACAGCTAGATAGAGGCAGGAATATGGTACATATACCTTCATAATACGCCCAAGAGGCTCACGATGGAACGACTATCAATTATCTCAGCAATGTTTAGAATGTGATAGAAAAAGAATAAGTGAATATAGTGTACTGTTTTCAACGGGAAATTGCGTGCGAAGCCGCGGGCAACTTTTTGCAAAAAATTATTGAAATGCGCAGCAAAGCGCGCCGGGCCCGCTAGTCTATATATATAAAAATGAATGTTTGTATGTTTTGTCCTTTATGGAATCGTGAACTATTGGACCGATCATGATGAAAATTTGTACGTATATGTATTTTTCCACGGAGAAGGTTTATAAGCTATGCCCATCCCTTTCCCGATTCAGGATTCCGCCCCACTGGTTACAGAAATACCCATAAGAAATGCATTGCAGCAAACATATGTTAACGTCTTTTCAAATTTTTAATCAGCCTGTTCTTTGTAAACATATATTACACTTATAGTTTTAAAGCATAGAGTAAGCTTAAGAGAAACGACAAATTTTGTTTAAACTGTTTTTGCAATCACTGTTAAACATAGACTTTACTATCCAGATAATACAATTCAAATTTGACGTAAAAATTCACCTTTAACTGCAATATTTATTTAATATAAACCATGCTCATGCTTGATCAGAAGAGTAATGCAGATATCTTAATTACTATCTTACGTTGGCTACAAATATAAAGAATGTTATAAAATCAACCTTAGTTGTTTTTTTTGACAGAAGTATGGTTCTCAAAACTCCGTGTGTACATATTCTCTCGATCGAGACAACAAAGCAAGCTCAATCGTGGCATCGGAGATATAACTAATTTAATCTAAAATTTATTATAGTAAAAAAAAAATTTACTAAGTAATATAAGGACTTCGGTTCTTAAGATTTGCGTGCGAAGCCGTGGGTAAACAGCTAGATAGAGGCAGGAATATGGTACATACCTTCATAATACGCCCAAGAGGCTCACGATGGAACGACTATCAATTATCTCAGCAATGTTTAGAATGTGATAGAAAAAGAATAAGTGAATATAGTGTACTGTTTTCAACGGGAAATTGCGTGCGAAGCCGCGGGCAACTTTTGCAAAAAATTATTGAAATGCGCAGCAAAGCGCGCCGGGCCCGCTAGTACTTATATAAAGATAAACCTATAGTGTGGAGTTAATAACATAACAAATATTAAAATATATATTTTAAATATATATTTCTGTTTGACATTTTGTAAATGAAGAAAGGTTCATTTGTGTATCTAATATTACATAATTTTCCTGTGTAGTAATAAGGCTACTTCATCATTTTATTTGAACGAGATGTTGATTTGAACACACACAAAATCTTGGCAAAGCTGAATTGTATAAAGCATGTGTTTAACTCGGAGGTAAAGAAATAGATGAGATTGTGAGCTACTACATGCGAGTACACATCAAGAATAAGGCCACGACATTTTAATATATCAAGGGCTCAAAGAATAAGCCAAACCCTTCTCCTCCATCATGCTTCTTTGTTTATTACACTGAAAACATTTTGATGTTATAATTTAAATATTTCGACTGTACAGACTTTTTTCAAGCTTAGTAAATCCCTCATTGTACTTAATAAAAGATTCCTTTGTCATTGCTTCCCGAGTGACACAATTACAAGATGGGTAAGGGTGTTGGTAGGAGCCACCATCTGTCGAGATCCAATCTGGGGAGATACATATAGGTCGTGTTACCTTGGGGACGGGTATGCTTGTGACGTGTGCAGTTTATGGTAAGTTATGGTATAAATAATGTAGAACCGATCATTCTACATTATATAAATTTCAATTCATCAATGTCGTAGCGCGCCGACATTGTACCAATTATACCAATGCCCGTACGTCACTCTTGCCTTTCCTGCATAATAACAATAGCCCATTGAGTAACCTTTATCTCCGGTGGACTGTTCACCGCACGACCAGAAGACACGCTGCAGCAGGTGAACTGATAACGAACAGCTGGTGGATTGATTAGTGAGGAAGCTTGCGAGTGACTTGATTGCGTCGGTGCTGTGTGTCTACGAGCCCTTCAGCTTCGCTGGATTTTCGGGAGCCGACTAATAAATTGGCCAAGGTGAACTACTACCATATATTTTCCTTTGTTCTGTTCACTCTTACGTGAATTTAATATACTAATTTAAAACCTTAAAACACTACTCAAGATTATAGAATCACTCAACTGAGCCTTTGGAAAAACTGTTAGGGTTTGAATTGAACGTGTAAAGCTAAAACGTGGCATTTACTTTTAATAGTTAATAATCTTACCAAATAATTTTGTTTGAAGTATTTGTTTTCAAAACCAATTACGCTAACTATGTTGACAACATTTCTAAGAGAAAAAGGTAAACTTATAAATAGTACATATATGAGATTTAATGTCCACAACTTGCACTATTATAACTGCAATGTTTTAAATGTTTTAATCGAATTCATCTCTTTTATAGTAAAGTAAGTATTTAATTGACCATGATTGACAAATATTTTGTAAAAGACCGTTTATAGTCCTAATTTTAATGTGTCACAGTTTCATGTTGGTATGATACAATAGTTTCAATCAACGTTTCTTCTTAATGTATCAATGTTTATTTGTAATAAAAGTCAAAGTTAATTATTACCTCAAGCTATTAAAAATTAGTCTTTGATATCACCTTGAATTTATAAATGCAATTTTGTTATTATACTGCCTATTCTGTTAAATCATACTGTGTACATGTAGGGTTACTTTAACTATTTATTTATGTTTATTATTTTCGACAGGTTCGTTGTTTGAAACTAACGAAAACCTAATGTGTTTATTTTAAATGTTTCATTGTTTTTTTTCATTTGCATTTAAATGTCCATTTCAATTGCTACTAAGAATATGTTGCTTACCTACTTAAAATTGCTAATAAATTTGATGACAGAATTTAAATATTGCTATTAAATATAAATGGCACAGATAAGTTGTATAAATTGATATGATCTCACTATTCTTATAACAAAGGAAACTTAAATTTATTTCTGAGATAACTATTGTTAACTTATGTTCTCTGTTGGTTAAAAATATTAATCAGGTAATTGAAGTAAGTTAATTTTAGTAGTAATTTAATTAACCAACTATAAGAAAAATGAACTGATTTTAATTGGTTGTATGATACTACACTTGTCAACTTGGATAATTGATCTGATTTAAGGTTTTATATGTTCATAATAAACTTAACCAATGATGTGATATACCCTGTATACCTATCGATAAGAAGCTTGCTGGTCCCATAACTATTTTGGAGTGAATGTGTTCAAGGGCTTTTTTTGGGATTTTGTCTTGGTACACCTCTGGACTGCGCCCGGAGCCTGGTGGACTTATTGCCGAGCCGCTAGTGGGTACTCCAGCCTGCACTGCCTCGACACTGTGATCTGCTCCTAGCCGTGCCTCCTTACACCTACCACTACCGCACCGCGAAACCGCTCGCGTCGCGCCGCGCTCTTCAGCGCCACGGTCTGGACCTGGACCGGACGTAGTAGGCCTTTTGTGTTGTGACTCCCAGTTGGTGAGTACAGATTTGGATTATTTCACAGAGTGCTCTTATGGATTAGTGAATCGGACGCGGACTGATGTATAATTATGGCCCAGCAGCCTTTGTATTGTGGAAGGAGTCCTTAACACTTGATTCAACGCTACCCTCCAGACGTTAACTGCACACCTTAGTGCATTATAGTGTATCTTTAGTGTTCCTATGTATGTACTTGTGTCGTATCACGCATGTCTAGGTCATTTATTGTATATTGCATGTTGTTTTGAAGAAGTGAAGCGCTCCCTACCATAAATAGAGTTCATTTAGCCATATTTGTAATTTTCTCTAATAAGTGGTAACATTGTATCTTCGCCATATTTGTTGTTAATTATTTCCTGTCTAAAAGCATTTACTTACTGTAAGGCTGGGTTACTCGTGATAATGTAATACAATTTAAATAATAGTGCACATTAAATAATAGTTTAATTGCAAAAATTTCAGTGTTTGTTCCTTTTGTTCAGTCCTAGTAACTAGATTGAGATAACATCGAATCGGTATTAGGGGTCTATCTTGAACATTGTATTTAGAATATTTCAATACAAATATCTGTGTAGTCCAAAGGCCTGGTTGACAAAAAAAAAATAGCTTTAGTGTATGGTAGTAGGGAGCCTGATTGGTACTTTCCTTGGAGCGGGGGTACTGTTCCTTGTTGGAGCCCTGCCTGTCACCTGTCCTACAACAAGGTGGCGCCCTTTCCCTCACCGAGCAACCTTAGAGAAGAAGAAGTACTAATCGTAGGTTACCCTATACCCTTACGGCGCGCTGTCAAGGACCACCCCTTTCACCACTGAGTGATATACCGGACTTTTGCAATATTCCCCTAGGGGAGAACGTTGCATGCTAGATCTACTCCAGCTTCCTTTAGTCAAAACGGGAACTTCCTGTGGCGCGTCACCTGAAACGAGCAATACGTAGCCTACTTTATGCACATGTCACACACAAAGAGCAACCACAACACATTTTTTCTATCAATTGCCATTTTACACACCATCACCATGTCTACATTGGTTATAATGAATTTGCGATTAAAGCAATTTTATCTAATTTAGAATGGCCCCAAAACTTTTTTCACACAACTTTGTGTATTGTTCTTTAATGCAGAATGGTATATTCCTGTTTTAGAATCCGTGGGTAGTGAAAAGACTAATGAGGCTCATCCTATTAGAAAAATGTGTAACTTTCAACTATTTTACGTCAAAGTTCAAGAAAAGAAGCAAAAGTTTTTAGATTTAACCTGAAAACCAATGAAGATATTTAAAATGTAAAAAAGTTTTGTATCCTCATCATTCGCATATTTAAAATGTGATATCTCGCTTAATTCAATAACTAACAATAAAAGGCATTGAAATATTTGAGGTATAACATTGCTATTATGGGGCAAAAATCAAGTTGGCAAGCAGTACAGCCAGATCTAAAGGAAATTTTTATTTTTATAAAAAGTAATTTTTTTACATGAAAATGTTACAAAATATAATTTTTTGTCTTCATAGTTTTGTCAACTCGTTACAATAAATCAATCGTAAATTTAAGAATAGACTTTACGCTAAAAGTTTTAGAAATGAACTTAAAAACTAATTAGATTATGAACTTAATTTGGTGAAAACTTTTGTTTCAGATACCATTAGCAAAAAAAAAAACAATGGGTTAAGCCTATGTTGCACTGTGATAAAATGTAACAGCGTGATGTTCTTTTCTACATTGTAGTAAAAATAGGGTTTCTAAATAAATAAATAAATATAAATATATATATATATATATATATACATTTTGTAGTGGACTTCTTGTAACATTGCTAGACAGTATTGTATGATATGTTGCTTAAGGAATACTTAAAATTCTGAAAATAATTTGAACATATTTTAAGATTGTTCCTCTGTCAATGTGGTTATAAAAGACATTTTTTCATGTTACCAAAGAAAAGGAACTGTTGCCGGCAATGAGATATCAAGGCACCTTCATCTCTGCTGGAAATCAGTCTGACGGAAAAAGATACCGATTTCTGTCACAGTCCAGCGAGCTGGAACTAACACTTATCTTATCCTCTCTATTGAATAATACCTGTAAAGGATAATTTCGTTCAAGTAATTAGTTTTCCTTGCTCATTTGGTAAATGATCGCTATTAAACTCATATACCTTACTTACTACAATTAGATACCTCGTTAAATTAGATAAATGCAGTCAAAGTTAAATAAATATTATCTAAAACAATAATTCCAGTTATTATGCGTTATTTAAGGCTTATTTTGTGAAATTCAAATTGTATATAGAGCTGTAATTCTACGCATGTATAAAATCGTTATTTTACGTTTCAGTAAAGTAAGAAAATAACTCTAGAATAAGTATCCAAATATCTATTAAGACTAAACGTTCAAAACTTCTTTGCTGTTTGTGTAAATGATTGAAAACGAAGATATCTGAGTGAAATCTCTAAAGCTGTAGAAATCAGTCACTTCAGAGTTGCCATTTCGAATGCTACAAAATATGCGTGATTGGTACGCGTAATTACGTCTTTTTACACTCGGTTTTATAAATAGCTCCTTGTTAGTTTTTTACCTATCCATTCATCTCCAAAACTGTTTACTTCTGGAATTCTAAAACCTTCAGTGGAACCTACCTGAGTAAAGCAAAAATCGATGTGTCACTTAAATCACACCAACCCTATGGATATACAGGATCACATCAAATGTCAAAGATATTGGGTTGCAAGAATAGACCGGTAAGTCTACTCTACCACGGGAGATGACTGTTGCAGTTCGTGGGGGCTCTCTAATTGTTGCTACCTAGACATAAGGGTATACCGACCCTTCCTGCTTTGACTTAAGAGGCTGATATATAGTTCGCTTCCCCCCTCTTCCAAAGAAGCATGACGGAGATTATTGTCCAAAATCATCCCTCACGATTTTGCACGAATCTGGACAGAAAGTGGACTCTACTCCCAACTATTCATAATATCCAGTCACTCCTGAAGCATCGTATAGGTCCTTTTAGGAACTATGTATAAGTACAATTTATCAACTTATTCTCTTAATAAAATAACTTCCATCAGTAAATTCTCACTGGCGTCCTTTTGATTGAATCACAGTTCAGTATGCTATACTCAGGCGCAGTAAATTACTTTAACTAAATTGGGCACATTTAATTACATGTTCTTATAATTACACTGCATATGTCTCGAGGCTATATTCAACGCGTTAAGGTTGGTTCAACGCCGCGACGTGTCATTCAGTAAGTATTTTGAATTACATGAATGCCAGCTTACTAAATTAACCATCCTGTTAATATTATGTCATAATAAGTGTTACTAGAAAGACAAGGAAAACTCTAATGAAAAATTCGAAATATTTGCGTTAGACATGTATTAACACAAATTTATTGGTGAACTTAATCTCAGTGTTACAAGTATTGTCAATGTATAATGTAAATGTTAAACTAATTTGAATGATGAATAGTTGGAAATAATTGGAATGATGAAACCAACATACAGCTATGAGTATATAGACATCTGAAGGAACTGATGTTTTGACGTTGTACACCAAGTTTTTGCTGACACAATTAAACTTTCCCGCTTATTAAGGTATTACACGTTGACTAGAAGCTTAGTTATGATTACGACTTAAGCCTTACTGTACACGTAAATCAACAGGAAGAAGCATCTACACTTATATCCAGAGATATTTGTTCGGTAAAAAATAATTGTTTTTGGGGGTTCCAGAAGGAAGTTTCAACTAATAGAAGTATACAGTGTAAAGTGTGTTTACATTGAAAACATTTAAAGCATATATACATACGTTTACATCTTCTATCTCTTAAAAAATTTCGTATTATAGACGAAATATAGATAATTTTTATGTTTAATTTTTCTGTTTTTATTATATATATATATATATATATATATATATATATATATATATATATATATATATATATGTGTGTGTGTGTGTGTGTGTGTGTGTGTGTGTGTGTGTGTGTGTGTGTGTGTGTGTGTGTGTGTGTGTGTGTGTGTGTGTGTGTGTGTGTGTGTGTGTGTGTGTGTGTGTGTGTGTGTGTGTGTGTGTAAACAGAAAATAGCATAATGGATGAAGGAATATTTGCACAAATATCGTACGATTATTTACTCAGTAGCACATTATAAGACAACAAAACACCAATGTGGATTTATGCCAAACTTAGAAGATCGTATCTTTGAATCTTTGCCAAACGCAAGTTTACAATAACAAGTATTATTTCCACAGTGTCGATGCAGAAATATAGAGTATTTAATACATATCTAACACATCTATTTGAGCTTTGGTAATTTAAATTATTTGTATATTACTTATATTTAAATTAATACAAGTATTTTAACTATGGACACTAATTTGGCTAATAGACCTCCGTTATAGACTAACAGCTTTACTTATCAAATTAGTAGGACATTAGCTAGTTAGATTTAAAATGCTTTCACCTAATAAATTTGGTTTATTTACCATAACACAATATGTTAAATATATATGTTTAAAACTGTCATAAATGAAACACTTTACATCTTTTAATAAATTCTATATATTGTGCTATTATCGCCAAGATATAAATAGATTTCTTGACCCATCTAAAAAACTCTTCGAGCTTATGCTTATTGAACAAAAGTATTTGAGAGTGATATAAATATTATTAATTAAAGGCATTAAAACAAAGCAACATAGTGATATTTGAAAAGAAGTGAACAACCTAACCAAACCCAAACCTACGAGATCATTTTAATTATTTTAAATGAACCGTAATTGTAACACTTCCTTTTGATTTTCTACTTTCAGTATAAAAGAGCCTTAACAGCTTCCACGTTATGGTTACTAATTAATTACACAGTCGGTAAAAATGTAGAAAATGTTTCCATATATTCAAAGCACCCATTGTTTATGGACACTATAAAATGAAAGTCTGAAAGTTTTTATAAAAAATAAGCACTTTTATTTAAAAAAAGACGACTATATGTTTAGTAAAATCTAAAAAACAAACAAATTAAAATTAACAGTGAATTATAAATATTACATAAAAGGTAACAAACAAAAGGTGTTATCTAAAAAAAGTTTATGCCATGGCATTTGAAAATCTTTCTGTAATTTGTGTTTGAAGTATTTTAATGATTTACAATCAAAATCGATTAAACAACAGGTCAAGGAAACAACCGCCAAGATATAAATAGATTTCTGCACCACTCGTAAAACTGATTATTCTAGCTTCCTTTGGGATATTGGGGTGGATTCATAGATCCTCAGACGTCAACCTGAGCTTATTGTGTGTATTCTAGCTTACGCGTATGAAGAAAAGTGTATAAGCGTAAATAAATTAAAATACAAATCATGAAAACAAAGCGACATAGTCCTATTCGGAAAGAAGTGAAATTTAACCTAATTTCGACAATGATTTCACCGTGTAGTTACGGGCAGAGAGAATATAAGATAATTTGTGTCACGGGATAAATAGAAATCGCACTTTTTTCCTCTTTCGGTGACCTATATTCCGTCCAGTAACAATAGTATGTTAGCGGAAATAAGTACTTAGAGTCCACGTGTTGCATCCGCCTATTGTATTTTGTTCATTAGACATTCAACGATTTCTGGTGTATAACTAGATCATAATGATCAGTTTTCTCATGAAATATGCACATTGAATAAAGTTTGTAGAATTTTCCTACGAGTGTTACTTTTTAACGAACGTCGATATGTTACTTACTTTCAACTTTTGCTCTAGTAATAACTCCATAAGTAACGAGCAATCATTAAATTATCTTGTGTTTTATTGATGCAAACATAAGATTTTTGAGGCCACATCTACGAAGATATTCAGAATTTAAGCACTCATCGAAGAAATTTAATATAATTTTTATTTTACATTATAAAACCTCGCAAACAATAATTTATGCCAAACAATGGTGCAACTTCATAATAAATTTGTTCATAAAACATATTATTATTTAATACATTTTTAAAAAACAAATATCTTATTTGCTTATTTCAACTTTTAGTATAAAACAACCCTTAACATAAATAATTTGCAATATTTGAATAATTTTTTTTTCTTTATGGATGCAGGAATACGATTTCTGCAAAATCTCATACCACATATTAGAGAATATTAGTAATTTAAATACTCATTGCAGAAAATGAATATATATTCAGTATAGCCTATAAAACTTGGAGTAATGAGTTTTTATAGTAGTAAAACTATTGACATAGTTAAAACATAACCTCACTTACATCAAAAATGAAATCCTAATCCATATCGGTAAAAGAATGAACTGTACTTTTACTACAATAGCAGTTTGTCAGAAGCAACCGCTATATTTTACGTCCTTTGTAACGTTACCAGCTCTGAGTTTAAAAACGTATATTTTCAAGGCTGTAAATTATAACGAACATTAATTTACAAAATATATCCAAGAGAAGTGAATTGTTAGATTTTAGCTAGAAGGATCTTATACATAATGGTCTCTCATTACAAAGCTCAGATTTACAGCCAAGACTGTGGAAGGAGTAATTTCAATTATGGCTAGGGCATTCTATATTTTACATTATTAAATAGTAAATTAAATAAACATATTAGTATTTTCTAGTAACATAGTTTAAAAAAACTTATATTTTCAGGCTGTAAATTATAACGAACATTAATTTACAAAACATATCTAAGACAAAAGCATTGTTAGATTTGATCTGGAAATTTTTATTGATTGTGTCCTTAGATTATAAAGCTCAGATTTACAGACATAAATGCGGAAGTAGTAAGTTTAATTATATAAAGAACATTCTTCATTTTATGAGAGTAATTTAACTAGGATATTTTTATAAAAGAGTTTGTTCATAACAGAGTTTGGCACACTGTCTAAAATGTTATACTTGTATGAAACAGTTCACTGCTTGAAATAGAATGTAATAAATAGTAAAACCCCCAAAAAAACTTAGACGATCGTTATTTGTTACTCGTATGACAGAGTACTATTAGCATTTTCATACATATCTGGATGTAATGTTCAATTTAAATACTTATAAACATTTCCATGTGCAGTTCAATACAATATATTGTTTCAAAAGTACTTTTTTCCGCCAAAATGTATTTTATATTAACCTAAATTAATTTTTTCGTTATAAAAAAACAAAATACTTCATTAAACATTACTTTATCAATGTGATGAAACAAATATGTGTTAAAAATCTGAAACTGTAATCAGCAAAGGGTAAAAAATTATGCACAGTTAAGGATAATTTAATATTTACAAAATTGAAATTGCTATAATTTTTTAGGAATGAATTCAAACAGAGCAAAACAATCCCTATGCTTCTGTGATTTCTTATATGAGTACGCAGCTTGTATCAATACGAGTACGTATTAAAAATGCTATAAGATAGGAGAGTAATTATAATATAGCCAGAAACACTTAAAATAGATGTATTTGCACACAATACATTTTTTTAATGTGTGATTATGTTCCACAAACACGTCAGTAAAGTCCAATTTTATTACATGGGTGATTTGCGTTATATAGTTTTCATTAGGAAGAGTGGAACTTATTAAGGCCCTCCAAATTTGTTATCGTGAAAAGTATGAAGTTGGTCCATATTTTGTCTACCTGCTTGCACTGTGCTATTTCATGTTAATCTAAAACAATCCAAAACAAGAGGTTAGGTAAATTAGGTAAGGTTGTGATAGGTTAGGTTAGGTTACATAGATAAGGTTAGGTTATGATAGGTTAGGTTAAGTTATGATATGATAGATTAGATTATGTTCAATATATTTCTCCATGATGTGCTGAGTTACGCGATTGGTAGTTTCTAGATCTGTAACAACAGTAAGATTTCTGTGTTCTATTCGTAGGGCATATTAGATGAACATATTAGTTTATCTTCAAAGTGTTTCACAGTAAATAAAGTAAGGATGTCTGCTTGAGCTGTGTGACAAACTTCCAATTGCAACAATCTGAACATGGTAGAATGTAGAGAACTGGCATAGACCTTTAACTGAAGGACTTCTTAGTGCGAAAATTATCCAAGCTTTGTCTATTGCATTAGGATGGAGGGATTAAATGTAAGTCAATTAACCCTTTTAATTCAAATATATCATATACTAATCCTCAAAATTCATTGTTCACAGACCCGAGACAGAGATAGAGGAACCAATTAGGCATAAAATATCTTTAAACTACAATTTAAGTTCATTATTTACAGTATCATTTCGGATTGTTAAACATTTAATAACATTTTAGTCATATCTGAAACTAAAGCGATTAAATAACACTTTGTTGGTAGTGCTATTTGTGAAGTCTATTGTTCCCAAATGTACGCTGTGCGGAGTGATAACAATGATTACAACAGGCACATTGTCGTTCCGGAACGAATACATGAACTGATTTGTTGAAATATCCGCTTAGTAAACCGACAATTGTCAGGAACCCGTCTAAACCCCGTGTTGTTTCGTCCTTAAATACCGTTCTTCGAATAACGCTATAACATATTCTACTTAGTGTCTACGTACAATTTGTCAGCATCTGTATTATGTTTGTATGTTTGGAAACTTTATTTCTAACCAGAATATGGGGCCGACAAACATATCTGGCGCATATAAATATAATATTGTGAGAGTACGTTAACATAGGCTGTTGATGGCATTTCTTTCTGAAGTCTACATTCAGCTCATGGTTTGTGCTATCCATGATAGCCAATAAAATATGTAAATAAAAGATTTAATCATAATTTTTATATATATTTAATAACGAAATATAATCATCTTTTAACTGTTACAAGTAATCAATATTTTAAAGAATCTTCGTACATTTACAAGTAATTACTATACTGAATTCTATATTTCACAGGATCTAAAATAGTCTGTCTGTCTACCAGTTTCGTCATCCTAAATAACATTTCATTGCCTATGCAATATAAGGTATATGCAATAGATGGGCGGATGGAACTAAATCCTTGTTCAGTAAATAATTATGGGCATGTCTATATTTTACCCGTCCTCAGCAAAATATTTGAAATACCTTTTTTCAACATAATGCTTTTTTTTAAATATGATTTTTCAACATACACCACAAACGTTTGTTTCTGAATGAATAAACCGATAGTTGACGCAGTAATGACTCATGTCGATATTGGTTTGTATAGGAAATAGAGTGTAATAATCAAAAAGTACTGTTTGTTGACCTCTCTAAGCGTTTTATTGTGTTGGCCACAATAGGTTCCTTGATAAATTTTAATCCTACGGCATCCAAAACGTGTTACTTCTATGGACTTAACTGATTTCTAGGCCCAAGAACTCGTCATCCAAATTTTCATACCCAATAAACTGATTTACGAAGTCCCACAGGGATCAATACTCAGTCCGATCTTCTTCTGATCTACATATAAAAAAATGTTGATTTGTCGTTACTGCAAGGAAAACCTTTTTAAAGAAATACGTCTGAACATAGATATTCAAACCTTTATGATCCTTGCAATTGTTTACTGCTTTTATAGCCCTAATGTTTATAAACTCATCAAAATCAAGTGAATTGGGGTTTTCACTGCACCAGGTAGATTCTGATTGAGGTCTTGCCGTTATGTTGACATATTCCAGATTAGAGGATGTATACTCTGCTAACAACCATGGAATATACCTTGATCGGGTGTTGACATGGAATAATCACATTGATCATGTTAGCGTTAAATTGTTTTTAGGAATTTTGTTCTGAGTTCTTTGCTGAAATACAGCCCAAGTCAAGTACTTACTACGGAATATTATTGATTATTTTGCCCCTATAGAGTGGAATTCTGGAGAGGCTGTGCAAACAACAATGTTGTAAGAGTGTTCAAATTAAAATAAACTGAATGCGCAACATTGAACAGTCTTATTTGTTTGAGAAGTCATGTTATTTTTTTAATTGTTAACTGTTGATTCTAACAAGTCGTTTTAAATTTCAGACACAACGCTACCTTCACAGGCAGGTGTTCTATTTATAAACAGATGACCCAAATTAATTATAAGTGCATCGAGTCTAAGATGTTACAAACCTGCCTCTAATGCTTGTTGGAACGCAACGTTTTTTATAGTGTTGGAAACTTTCTGGCATTCGACTGGGAGTCTCCGTGAGGATGACGTTAGAGTTTGTGAATAGTTGTAACTTTAATGTAATCTCGAAGTGGTGTATATCTTTAGATTTTAAGATAGGTAATTTACGTTAACTATGCAATGTTTAACTAAGCAGGTAGATCTATTATATTGTTGGCTGAGCGTTAAGGAAGGGCTGTCACTCGAAGGGCTGGATAAATATAATTGTTGTCTATCTATCCGCACCGTATTTTGAACACATCTATAGACTTGACCATGGGTTTGTGGGAGCGTTACTAAAAATCTTTACTTTGATGTTATGGGTAACCATAACAGAAAAAATTACAAGAAAAATCCATTTGTAAGTACAATGAGTAACAAATATTACATTTTAACATGTAACATACTGACGTGGCCTAATCAAATGAGCTTTATTCAAAAAGTTTTACATGCAGTCTTAGCGAAGCCTGTTACGCTACACGTGATTTGGTGCATTCATACCGTGCTACTTTGATGGATTTAATCAAACAAACATTTGGGATGTAAAGAAATATAAACCACACATTACTCTAGACATGATTCTTATATTAAAATTTGTCTAAATTAATAGGCATAACCTAAGAATATTTTTATACAATTTGATTTTAATGTTATAGAAGATTAGATATAAACAATAAATTTAGAGCGTGCTCAAATTAAAGACACCAGTTGCAACATCCGACCTATTCACATACAAGAAATAGATTAAATGTATAGAATATAAGCATAAATAAAGTTGCATTCTTTTGAAATGTGAGGATTGTTTGAAATTTCTGGCACCAGCTTGTCTTAGCATGGGCAATAACTGTAATTTAAAACATTATAACTTTAACAAGAAATTTACACAATAAACCTCTACGTGCTTTATTCAATTCATGCCAATTAATGTATTAAGTTAATTCTGAAAGCGGATGTGAAAAATTATTAAACTAATCTCTACCTTAATTAAGTTTAATTCAATTAAGATCATATACAACACTTTGAAGTAATTTGTTTTAAATACATCATTAAAAACTCACAACTCCGTTGTTTATAGACCTATAAAAAGATTACAGAATGATTATAGTATTACCATACTTGTTCATACCACACGATATCTTTGTAAGTGGTTTATCAAATACATGTATCACACAAGAATTTTAGTTACTGGAACTAGTTCAAACTCTATATTACAATTTTTGTTAGTAATTTTCGTTCGTTGGTACGCATTTAGATTCAATAAGTTGGTTGTTCAAAATATAAAAAACATTCACAACTCATTTGATTATCACCCTAAAGTAAAGAGTATACTTATAAAATAATGCCATAAACATTTTATTTAATAACCACACTTTTAGTTTCTCGAACAATATTCATAATCATATTAAATAATACCTTAGATGTTCAAAAATGTAACTAATTCTTCTGATTGAGCTGTATGAACTATTTTCTATATCGTCACAGTTGTTAATAGGCTTACTAGATTTACCGTATTTGTTTCATATTCTTTTATAAATATATACATTAAGATGATTTATGTAATACAAATAATATGATTTATGCGGCAAAGAGTTACAAGTTACGACTTCAGATAAAGATTTCCGAAACAAAAGAAACCCGAAAAATAAATACTCCAAGGAAATACACTGGATTTTACGATTTCTTTCTAAATACTCCATTTTAATATACAGCTATTGGGGTGTGCGTTAAGTTGATTTCTTGTACTAATACGATTTTTTTTAAATCCAGCTTGGATACATTTTTATTAAGCGTGTAACAAACACTGTTGGCAGTGAGAGGTTACCTCTGTACGGCTGCAATATGCTACCCGCTGTGGCGGGAATTGCTTCCCGCTGACGCATCTCTACAGTGGCGTGGTCAAAGTATCGATTTTTCATCCATCCGATTATTATTAAACTTATTTGTAAGTAACACTACTTGTTTATTGTTGAAGAAACGTGTTCTAATAGTTTTACTAAAACCAGTTACTATTTGACGATGTGAATGAAAATGTAACAAGGTATTTCGGTTTTTCGTAAATCACCAAAACTATACTACAACTGCTCCCCACGGATTTTGTATACAGCTGTGATAAAATTTTATTATTAATAATTTTTTTTAAACAACGCAAGGATTTCATTACCAGTACTGATTAAATTGTTGTTAAAATGTTACATCTGACTTTAAAGCATTTATACCATAATGACTACCATATTACTATTGCTACTTTGCTCACATACCATACCAAGATGTGCTATATGTATACCAGTATGGAAATGAAGTTTAATTTAGAAAGACACCGAAGTCAGTACATATTTATTTGATATAATATCATGTAGTTTATTGTATAACATAGGGTTCGTTTTAAAGACACTAAGGTGTTCTACTAAGCTTCTTGTACTAAAAAATTCATTAACAACTATGTTGTACTTTTTGAAATTGGAGTTATTTATTTTGTGTGTAAATGTGCAAGTTTTAACCAACAAAAGTATTGCACGAATAATAAAATAAAAGTGAAATTATATTACTACATTTATAATGGGGTGGACATATAAAATTATATTATTACATTTATAATAGGGTAGACGTATAAAATTATATTATTACATTTATAATAAGGTAGACGAATAAAATATATTATTACATTTATAATGGGGTAAGCGCATAAAATATTTAAAATAATGAACGGATAGTGGCGGTTGGAATTAAGTATGGTGTAACATAATGCGTTGAGAGACGTGTAGAATAATGCTGCATATAAATATTAAAAAAGCATACCATGGTTGATAATTCAAAGCTGTTTATGAGCTAGATAAGCTTAAGGCTAGATTTGTAAATAAATACTAAAATCAGTGTTGAGGGTTCTAAAGAAGTTTTTTCCAAACTGAAGTCTAAATGTCGTGCACGGGTGGAACTATATTTTAAAACGAACAATACTAAACGACTGCATTTGGATTATCCGTCGTAATTTGAGATAGAAAGTAACCATTACGCTCTTTGAAGACTTTTAATGTTTGAGTAAACCTGTAAAAAATGTATAAGGACGTTACTAAGTGAATTTTTAACACCTATAAGAAGTTTAAAATTTTCCACTAAAGTTAAAAAACCTTGAACAGGAAGGAAAATGGCACATGAAAATAGTATCCTAATCTATATTGTAGCTAATTTATATTAATATTTAGGCATTTTTCAAAATGAATCCGCAGGGAAAATATTGTTAAAACTACATTATACATATAGGTTTATATGAAATATAGGCTTCATGTGTTAGCTAACAATAAGTGAGCCTGATGATGGCTATAAGGAAACGTCATGTGGCAGCCGATGTTAGCATATGGTTGTAACGTTCTACTTCTACATGTCTGAGAGAAACGGGTGCCGACCTCTTACCTCTGTCTGAAATAACGTTCGCTTGCAAACACGCATTATGTAACGTTATACTTGGGATTTTCTAAGACAGTAATGATAAGTTCTAAGCTAGTCAAGGTCTGTATTTAGAGACAAAACAACTCGGGATTGAAACGGATCCCTGATCATTTTCGGTTGGCTAAGCGGATGTTTCGACAATCAGTTCATGTATTCATTCCGTGATAACAATACCCCATTGTACTCATTGTGTTACACGGGGCAGCGTACATTTAGGAACAAAACATTTGAAAAATATAAATGATAAATATGAGATACGTAACAAAGAGTTATTGAATTATTTTATTTTCTGTTTAAATTACAGGTAAATGTTGTTGATTTTAACAAGCAGTTATAACGCCGCGAATAAAACCAGTAGCCATACTCACAATGTACTCTAAAGTATAAGTTTTTCGATAAAACTTATTTACGTGTAGGAATAATTACACCTTCGACTTTCTTTCGGAAGGTCACGTTTCAGTGACGGTCATCATGTTCTGTGACGGTCTCTGTTTTCATTTTTAATGCAGTACTTTTAAGCTATTAGGCTACTAGTAATTTATAATATTTTAAAATAAAAAGCTTGTATGGCTATCGAATATCATATGAGTGGTAGCATTTGTAATATTATCAAAGCTAGCTCAAATGTGATTAAGAAATTTATCAAGTAATATCAATGATTATGAGATACGAATAATGGCACAGTTACATTGGAAATTAATTATATCAAAAAGATTACTCAAATTGAAATGATTTTTAAAGGCATAATCACTAAATATCGATATTATTAAATTTTTTGGCTGTGTAAAAAATTATGAAGTAATTTTCCTGACCTGCTTTTATAAAAAAACTATAATTGGGGTTTAAGTCCCTTATACCAAGGTGAAAGTACCAACGAGAGGTACACAGTTAAAGCGGATATATCCATTTGGTACTCCCTCCTAATGGCTAGCTATATACCTTATCTGGACTGCAATAGGGATGGGGGGTGTGGAGTGTCTCTCCCACATCAATACTTGAATAGACATTCCTATTTTTAACTTTGTACAGGCAGAATAGGCAAAGATTATAACTAGCTGAACGTTAGTGAGGGGTTCGGAAAAATTTGATTTTTTTCTGTATGAACACACGTTATTTCAAAAACGAACTGACTTTTAGAAACATTTTCCCTTTAAGCTTCTTTTTTCCTTTTGGCCAGGCAACACCGAGTTCGATGATAGTGATTGTCAATTTATGGGATTAAGCTAAACGTTAGTGAATATTTACACATTGACATTATGAGTAACCATGTTAACAACGAGAATACCATAAATTATATGTGCAAAAACCGCATGCAGTCATATGACATGAAGAAATGAGGTAAAGAATCACATATAGTTGAAATATACTTAAAATATTTTTAATTTGGATAGTGAAGAGGAGTCTCTTGATATCTATCCTCTGGGTCTCCCTCCCATTTGCACCTCAGTATGTATTATTTTGCGTTATTTGTCCATAATTTTCGCTAGTATTATCGTAGTAGTTTTTTTTTCATGTCAATGTGCTTCCATTAAATTGGTATTTAAAATGACATGTCTCACATGGTAAGGGTTGCAATTAAAATAATTAAAGTGATCCCCCTCTACCCACTTTAAACAGGGGAGAAGGAATAATTTTATCCTTCAAAAAGTCCAAAAAAGTATTTTAATAGTTATGGTGAAGATTGTACATCGATATTTCAATCCGTTTGGAGTATATCCAGGCGTATTAATTTACACCGCACGCACGCAAATACACGCGCGCGCGCGCGCGCGCGCGCGCACACACACACACACACACACACACACACACACACACACACACAGTGTACACTGCATATATGAACGTCTGTCCTGGTGGAGCAAGTACTATTTGTGATTCAATGTTTATTGAAAAGCATAGAAGGTTTGTTGTAACCTTAGTTTATTTCATATACACATAATGTGGACTTCATCACTAATCTAATGTGAACTTCCAGTGTATATGTAGCAAGCCAAACTCAAAACAGAACAGCAAATTAACGATACTCAATGAATCCAACCAAAGTGATAAACAGAGATGATTGTTTACTGAAGTGAATTGGACACTTTGAAGTGAACAGATCGGACTACAGACAGACAGACAGACAGCTGGTTAATTGGATCTGGAACCAATCTCGCGATAAATATCTGTAAATCTATCCTCACCCATTGGTTGATGTATCCTTTGTGTAAAAAGCTCGCAGTTTATTGTATACGCAAAGGGGCTTAGTGGACGTTTTGGAATGTAGTTTAATTCTGTACCATTTGAGAATTTAGATGGAACTCCAAGTATATACTTTATACATATATATTTATATGGCTTCGTGAGCTAGCATCGTGAGCTTGCTTCATGAGTTTGCTTCGTGAGCTTGCATTGTGAGCTTGCTTCGTGACCTTGCTTCGTGAATTTTCTTAGAAAAATTATTTTAAATAAATAAGATATTTTTTCTATGTAAATGGAGTTCTTGAAGGAGTTAAACCAGCTTGGTGAATTCAAGTTTAAAGAATATAACAAATTGAATGAATTAGAAGAAAATAAGAAATATAGAATTTCGAATTTGGAGCAAATTAAAGATAAATTCGGGTTTACAAGCATTGCAGAATTGGAAGAGTTCAAAGTGCATTTGCCTAATGGATTTTTAAATCACTTAGATTAAAAAAAGATTAAAGAATTGAATAAAAATTATAATTATTATTACACTTGAATATTACTGGAAAGAAGACAATAAAAGATAGAGAATGTGTTACAATTAACTTTGTAGAATAAAGATTTTTCATTAAACAGCTTAAGAAATTAGAAGCGTATAGTAAAACAGCTTAAAAAATTAGAAGGCTACAGTAAAAAATCTATAGATTCAGTTATTTTTAATTTGTGATTTACTGTTAGATTTCTCACTCATTTATGGTACATCGGACACGAATTTACATTGAATTTCGGTTGGCTCCAAAAGTGCGCTAGAAACCGCCATATTCATATCTACTTATAATATATATATATATATATATATATATATATATATATATATATATATATATATATATATAAAATTCACAGTGTCAAAAATGTTTAACCTTGTTTCACAATTATGATTGTTACTAATTGGCATTAAATGTTAAACAAATCATAACATTTGTTCTATAGAGTGATTTTAAGATATTTGTATTTGTGTGTACAATAGATTCATGTAGCACTAAATCGAGAAATGAGTGACATACATGATTCACATGGGTTAATACATATTTACAAGATGGATACACTTCTGTAAAATTAAAGTAATTTTCTTTTTTTTCACTTTTTATGGATGTTTATTATAAAAGTAACCACAATACATGTAGGTGTTTCATTAATAATCATAGATTCTTATCAGATATTTTAATTTTCTTGAAAAAGTCAAAAAATTTTAATATATGTTGCTATTACATGCCAAACTTCATATATTGTGCACAAATTTATTCTGCGATGTTCTCCTTGCTATCGTTGTTTCCCACAAAACCAATATAAATATTTTTACTAACGCTCAGCTAAATTCCACAAAGTGACATGCACCATCATCGACTAAATTCTGACTATATAGAAATAAAGTTTCACGAAAAATATCCCGGGCAGACAAAATAAAATTGTTGAATGCCTATTGTAACGTTTGTCCATTATGTCTATCAAAAGGCCAAAATAGGATTATATAATGAAGTATAGATTACGAGATAGACACCACACACATCCCCCACTACTGGAGTCCAGATAAGGAAGATAGCCGGCCATTCTGGAGAGTACTAAATGGATATACCAGGTTGAACTGTGTACCTCTTATACTTTCCTACTCTACTCTACTTTCCTCTCGGTATTGGTGATAACCCCAATTAGAGTTTTATTTGGTTGTAGGTTAGGAAAATTAA
This sequence comes from Homalodisca vitripennis, assembly GCF_021130785.1. Classification (NCBI taxonomy): domain Eukaryota; kingdom Metazoa; phylum Arthropoda; class Insecta; order Hemiptera; family Cicadellidae; genus Homalodisca; species Homalodisca vitripennis. Next base: position 37,661 of record NW_025781296.1, on the reverse strand, counting down.
GTCATAATTTTCTCAAAAGAAAAATTGTAATAATATTAATTGTAATGATTACGCCTATTCGTTAAAACTAGTTGTAACGAGTAATCCATATATTAGGCGTAGGGTACAATGTAACTGTACCATTATCGGTATCTCAAAAAGTTTGAGTATACAAACATGTTTGCATAGCGTACCTACTTAACGTAAATTGGAATAATAATTAAAAACATTTGTTTAAAAATCCAACATTTTAACCTTATAATATTCTTCAAAAAGAATATATAATGCCTGAAAAGACTGTCTTTTAATTAGTACAAGGAGTATTTTTATATTTACATTGAAATATTATATGCTAAGAAAGATTAATTAGACAATAAATAATATTAATATTAACTCGGAAAATGTTTCTTAATCACATTTAAGCTAGTTTTGCAAATGTTGCAATTTTGTCTACTCTTGTTGTTACATAATTTGGATTTTAAAATATTTTAAGTTACTGGAGGGTTAAGAGCAATGCATTACAAATTAAAACGATGACTAGGCCTATAACAGAACCTGGTACTGGTAATACATATCATTCGATACATTACTGCGAAGGAGGTTGCTATTACAGGAAACTGGATCAGTTATGTTCACTATTAGTTCCTTTGCGGTGTTTTAGGGATTGTTAAATTTTAAAAATCTACTAGACCGTATTTATAATTTATATTTGTGAAGGTTTTTTTACCAAAAGTACGCCCTGCTTTGTGACAACAATGAGTGCAACAAGTGCATTGTCATTCCGGAACGAATACTTGAACTGATTGTCAAAATATCCGCTACTGAACCGACAATGGTCAGGCGTCCATTTCAATCCCAAGCCCTTAAATACAGACCTAGACTAACTTAGTACTTATTCTGAGTGCTTTTAGCAAAGCCTAGTCTGTTTTTACTTGTGCTTGTTCGTGAGGGAATTTCATTTAAGTTAATGGTAAGAGGTGCTCACCCGTCTCAGACAAGTAGAAGTAGAATATTACGACTATATGTTGACATTGTGTGCTGGTGACATTTCCTTATAGCCTACATCAGGCGCACAGCTGTTTCGACACAACAGAAAGCCTACAATGTATATAAACACGTTTTTACCCATTTCACATTACGTGTCCTTTTTAAGTTATAGCGTAGTATGTTTCTCGATTGTAACAACCCTGTATAGTACTGCAAATAACATTCATGACGATCTTTCTAGATTCAGTGTTCGTATACTTGTTTTAATACTACTCCCAATCTGTCAAGTTCTAGTTATCTAAAATATTTAGAAATCAAAAGACTAATAAGAGGAAAAATATTATTTTGGCAAAGGTAGCTCAAATTTGATCTATAATACGCTGTTTCTAATATTCCCATTTAACACAATTTTTAGTTTGAAATTTTTGGGGGACTACGTTATATTATAATTAATTTCGATGGCAGTCGTCTGTTGATAATCGTTTATATTTTTAGATTAACGTCATTTAAATTGTATTAATTTTAATTAAAAAACGACGAAAATCAGGTACTTTAGTATTTTACAATGAATTTTAAATGTACAAAGTGCAGTCTTATATAATGGCCAAACAGTGACTCTTCATCTGTAACTGTCCCCCAGTAGCATAGGCTCAGGGGGAAAAAGTTTTTGGTTTGGCCAGAAAGATGTTAAATATATTTCAGTGAGGTAACAATCTGCAGCCACTGTTTTAACAACTATGTCCATACACAAAAATCTACAAATAAAAAAAAGAAAATAATAATTCTTATGATTGTACGGGAGGTAACTAGTAATTCATATTTGTGAAGCTGTAATATTTAAATTGATAAGTTGTTATAAAAATAAGAAAATATTTATATTAAATTTGTTCTGGTAGTGAAACTGCGAGATATCACAAAACCATAATCAGTCTACTTACCACATCCTTACTGATGGCTGATACAACGTCTGGTAAGTTTGCTAATGCATAGCGGATTGAAGTCAGTTATGAACTATTCGACTTCTTTTGAATAGTTTATCGTAAATGTAACGCAATTCATAGCACTATCAAGTAATAATATTTGAACCTTTCCTTGATGTGTAGAATGAAAATGTTTTAGCAAATCCAGGCAATTTTTTTCAAGTTCGATACTATATGGCAATAGCAAATCCAGCAGTTTTTTGGCTGTGATCTCTGTAAAATGGTGAATAGCAATAGCGCAGCGCAGCGGGTACAGGGGTTGCAAGATAACCGAATCAAGCAATGTAGCCCGTGTCTGTTTCTTGGATGAGTGACCATTGAGCGATCCAGTCATTGCAAGCAGCTAGGCTCGACATTACTTGATTTGTATATCTTGTAATAACCGCCATACCCACTACACTGCTTTATTGGCTTCATGAATACTACTTCAAATAATTATGCCTTCTTTGATTTTTATGTATTAACTTTTGTGCCTTTTGCACTGAATCTCATTGTCCTAATGTTCTTATTTGTAAATAAAACCAAGTTTGTAACATCTTAGGAAGGTTGTGTGCGAATTTTTAATTGTCATGGTAGCAATGCTCTACAGACAGATGTGACTTGAAATAGTGTATAAAGAAGTTTAATCAATATCGGAATAAGCACTGTATAAAACACATAAATAAAACATTACAAAATATTTATTATTAGTGTACTTTTACCACAATATCTGTACACAAACATCCATTGTGACGAACTTTAATATAGTTTTTGTGTTTTACGTAGTCGAAAATCCTTCGTTTCACTTTTTAAGTAGTACTCAATTTTATAAAATTATTAGTTTCATCAGTGACGCTTATAAAACATGTTTCGTAATAATCGAATAATTTGATGGATAAAAAATCGATGTTTTGACCACGCCACCACGGTGAGTGGTAAACATTCCCGCCACAGCGGGTAGCATATTGCAGCCACGTAGAGTAACCTCTTCACTGCCAACAGTGTTTGTAGAGATAGTTTCAAATAGATTAAAAATACATCGAAGGTATGTTTTCGAAAAGTACTTTTGGTGTAAAAAGTACTGACAAGAACTAAGATTATATGCATTTCCCAATCGATTTTACAAAAATAACCTGAAATCCATGACCTTAAAAATCATATTAATTGTATTATATTCATCATATTGTTATTTATGTATTAAGTTTAAGCACAGAGATTTATCACAATGTGTATAAAACACTATATATTACGTAGGGTAAATGTAATAAGCCTGACATGTAAAATATTGGAAATAGTCCATCAGCTCAGTCGGAAGACGTAGACAAAAATCTTATAAAGGAAATAATAATACAATATGAAATATTATATAATAATAAAAAAATGAATAAAACACATTCCTCATTGAATCACCCACATAGCAAACAACACAATCGCTGTATTCAAATTAATGATCGACAGATTACACAAAATTCCAATGAAAACTGAATATTTTTATAAAGAACTAAATATCATTAAATACATAGCCCAAAATAATGGATATAAACCAAGCATGATTGATGTATAATCGAAGAACTACACAAAGAAAGAAAATAAGAAGAAAGAGAAAAGAGATATCAAATGTCTAGGCGATGTGCTAGACACAGTGAAGGAGGTGGGAAAGGTTCTTGGTATTGAAGTAACTGATACCATGGTTGAGGCATGCCACACTGTAACAAAACGATCCAGTGATTCAAAGCCACATAGAATCATTATAAAGTTTGTTAGGAGGTTTGATGCGGAAAATATGATGGCCAAAAAAGGATTTTTCAACTCGGCACATAGGTTTAACAAGTGACGAGCCAATCTAAGTCAATGAGTCTCTTACTCCAACCAGAAGAAGACTGCTCGGTATGACAGGAACTTTAAGAAAAAGAACAATTACCAGTTTGTGTGGGTGCGAGGAGGTACAGTTTTTCTGCGAAAAGATGAAAAGGGACCCGTTTCTGTGATAAGGTGCCAAGCTGACCTTAAAACCTTTAGGTATGTTGATTACACTACATATTTTTAATATAGTGAAGGACTATTTATTGTTTTGGTTTGTGTTTATAAATTTGTTTTAGATGTAGGCCTTAATTTTTGTTATAAAACTTTATTTGACCATTGAAAGTGGTGGTACTTGGGTAGTCATGTCTTCAATCTTCTGAAAATGCTTTCCTTTTATCAATAACCTTTTATGAAAGAAACTATAAACCTACAAACAACTAGTTTTTTAAATACTTTAACTGGCTTCTTAATATGCCACCAAAATATTAGAAGCATGCGAGAAAATTTTGATATGTTTTAGCTGAGCTTGCTGTGCTGAATAAATTACCAAGTATAATAATTCTGTCTTAAATATGGATAAATAATTCCGAAACTTCTTATTATTCTATACCTAAGTAAATAAATTTTTTTAATAAAATGAAAACTATAGGGCCGGAGGAGTTTCAATATATATTAATGAAAACATTTTATTAAAAATTTCATTTAATGAATTTGTATACAATTTCAATCTATTAGCGGTATTCACGACGTCACTGGTGAATTGTTTATAAATGAATTGTCAGAAGTCTTATTGAACCCAGAGGTCAAGAGCTGTCATAACTTATTGATTGATGGGGATATGAACTTAAATCTTTTGGAGGATAGGGAACTAATAGATAAATATAAGCTTACCTTAGCTTTAAATGGCTTACAGTTCATGATTAATGAACCAACACGAAGAACACAGAAATCATAAACTTAGTATTAGTTAGAATTCGGAACAGAAACAAAATAGGAGTACAAGCACTGGTAATTGATAGCGGGCTGACTGACCATTGTTTATCAGCTGTACTGTTGGTGCGGGAGGGGGAAGACACACTTAGCAATGTCAAGGTCACGGAGCCAGCGCCCTCTACCAGTATCAATCACGAATATTTCAGTGATAAGCTAAATAATGTAAATTGGGGTTTCGTTTTTAAGGAAAAGAATGCATCTCACGCTTTTGATTTGTTCCACGATAAATTATGTACTCTAGGGAAGTTATAGCATGACCGGTGGGATGCGCGCGAGGAGTGGAGGATTTGAGCGCGTGGGGGCACAATCTAAAGTAGGGGAGTGAATACGGTGCTACTAACCCTACTGAGAGTTTTCGGCTCCCGGCTCATAATGGTGGCGGGAGCCGAATATTGTAGTGTTTGCCAACATTTCTAGACCCTTATGTTCTTACCACGGTGGTCTTTTATGATGAGCAATTTAGTATAGGAGACCTTGAGAATATTTGAACATTTCTAGACTCTTTTGAAGTTACGGCGACGGACTTTTATGATAGGGAATTCAATACAGTAAATCTTGGAAATATTGGGACCGGATGTACGTGATATTAACAATGACTATGTTCTGCCGAAATTGTGTTCATAGCTCACCCTTCTTAATGAGTTCGCAATAGAGATACCTGGTGGTAAGAAAGGGTTCTCATAAATTGGGAAAGGGTAGGAATTTATATTATTCTTGATCTCCAACGACGACAACAGTTCAGAATTGTAATTGTTACACTTTGTTAGCCATTAAAATTCAATTTATCATATACTATCCGTGTAAGCTTCAGGATTTACGATATTAGATACAATTATACACTACAAAATTTTCAACTGACATAGCCTAGCTGCTAAATTAAAAATTAATATAAAACTGGTTAAACTAATTTGTAAATATACACAGTAGAATAAGAAAAAACTCAGTTTTATATACCAACTTGTATCAAGTTAATTTAATGATGTATACTTAAAATAACAATAACGCCAACGATCCACACGCAATAGTTAACATAACAAAACCCCGTTGTCGATGAAAATTATTTATTGTTCTTCGAACTACACCCAAATCAAAATTGTCTAGATTACGTTTAGTATGTTTGCGTTTTCTTACTTTGTTGGGCGTACTAAAAGAATTGCCAATTGGACTTATTTTTTTCCTCCTTCAAAATTCGTCTCAGCGTACTTCAGAAATTCCAGTTGCCTCTACGACACGCTGTTGAACTTTCTTCAAATTTATAAGTGTGTTGGTTTCTGCTTCCCGTTTCATAAAATAGGAAGCACTTCTCTTGCTTGGCCGTGTATAACCTTTCTACCTCCAATTTTACTTTTTACATTATGATCCATCTCAAACTCTTTACTTAAAACGTAATGAGCACAACGCAATTAATTCACCGGTCGAAGTCACCGGTCATGCTATAAATTCTCTACTATAACTTGTTAAGAGAAAGCAAGAAGGTTGTGCATAAAAAATGTAAATTTCCTAAACTAAAGTCATGGATTACAGATAAACGTGTAAACTAATTAAAAATCGTAACAGTTTATCAAAAGCAATTATAAAAAATCCCGACAATATGGAATTATTAACGTATTTTAAAACATTTAGAAACAAGTTAAATATAGACATAAGAAATCAAAAAGATAGTTATTACAGTAATTTATTTAAATTCTAAGGAAACTTGGAAGGTTTTAAAAGAGGTAAGTGGCCAAAAAACCAAAGTAAATGGTTTGATTTATTTAAAGGAAGACAATATAAGTATAGTTGAACCTTTAGCTGTAGCTGAAGCATGTAATACATATTACTTGTTCATTTCTGAACAATTAATAGATAAACCAAAAACTCATAAAGCAGATAATCTTGAGCTGATGGATTTTAAAGATAGCTTTACTACCCGACCGTTGTCAAAATCAATGTTTCTATCTCCTGTATTGGACAAAGATCTAGAAAGAGCAGTAAACTACTTGAAAAATGGAACTACACCAGGTCTTGATGGAGTAAATTCGACAGTGATTAAGATTCATTTTAAGGAAATGAATAATGTACTCTTGTACATTATAAATCTAAGATTTGAGACAGGGGTTTTTTCTGAGAGGCTTAAAAACGCTACGGTAATTCCGATTTTTAAGAAGGATTCAAGGGATGATTGCAATAATTATAGACCGATATCTTTACTATCTTCCTTTGCTAAAATTATTGAAAGGATTATAAAACGGAAATTAGTTGATTTTTTTGAAAAAAAAAAAAAAATACTTAGTCAGAACCAATTTGGGTTTAGAGGTGGTATAAATACAGAAGCGGCACTAATAGAATTTATGGACAGGTTATCTGAAGGTGTAAACGATGGGAGAAAAGTTAGTGGCTTATTTTTAGACATAACAAAGCTTTCGACTGTACTGTAAATTAGTTAATTAAATTTCATACAATGTAAATTTTGCAACCTAATCAGCCAGTATAATATAATATTATTTTACATCCAATGTTCCGGAACTAAATTATTGGGCGGAGTAACTACCTAATTGGCACGCGTATGAATTTTTTCTTCTAACCATTTGTAGCAGCCAAACTACGTAACCGATCAGACCTCGCGCGCTTTGTCCGCGAGTTTACGTAGCTGATGTATCTCACGTGTTGTTTGAATAGATGGCTACCACTTCTCAACTTCTACTCCTCTTCTAGAAATAACCGTTCTTAGACTACAGGGTTGTGAGTCTACCTATTGTGAAGGGAAGTGAAATATTATTGTTTTGTAAAGTAAAACGTCGTACGCATAATTCAATAGAACATTGGATATTTTAGGCCCATCTAGAAGATATACTTTTTAGTTATTATATTCTAATTGGCAGCAACGTGGCAGTACATAACTTTTCCTTTACCATCTAAAAGTGGTGCTTTTAAGTTTTCGTAATTAAACTGAACTTATAAGTACACTTTGTATTTCTAGTATTTATTACTACGACCTCAGAAGTCACCACCCCCATGTGTTATCGTCATACGGTACACGACACTGTGAATCATGGAGTTTTGCTGGAAAAGTTACATAATTGGGGGGTTAGAGGAATAGTATTCAACTGGTTTAGAAGTTATTTACAGAGGAGGATGCAATGTGTTAAAGTTAACGGAGAAGTAAGTAGAATGGGGGAAATCAAACACGGTGTGCCGCAGGGGTCGGTTTTAGGGGCTACGTTATTTTTAATATACATTAATGATTTGTGCAATGCTAAATTAAATGCTAGGATCACTTCTTTCGCTGATGATACTGCTTTGTCTTATTCAGAAGTCTTGTAACGAAGTAGCTATTAAGATCAACAGGGATTTTCTTTCGATTCAATGGTGGTTTTGTAAAAACAATATGTCATTGAGCCTGGAAAAAACTCAATTTATCAATTTCTCTATTAAAAAGCCTTATAAACAGGAAAATAAAATTGTTTTGTAATGCATTACTTGTATAACGAGTGGTGGTTTTTGCAACGATGGTTGCTGTGAAGTAAAGGAAGCACGGAGCGTGAAATATTTAGGAATTATATTAGATGAAAAGTTAAATTGGAAAGATCACATAACACACCTCAAACAAAAAATAAATAATACAAAAAGACTCTTCTATTATATTCGAAGTATGTGTAGTGATAGTTTATTAAGAACATTATATCTTTCATTAGTTCATAGTAGGTTAGAATACGGAATAGTATGTTGGGGAGGCACATATGTCTCAAACTTAAAACCTATAAAATTACAGCACAGAAGAAGTTTATGAGAATAATAACTGAAAGTAATCGATTTGAACATTCTTTCCCAACTTTTTGTTCCTTAAAAGTTCTTCCTTTAATATATATTTATATATATAAGGTACTCAAAATTATTTTCTTAAGAAATATAAACTGTAGGGAAAATTATGAGTATATTAAGAGACTGCGTAGTAATAAAAATGTGTTCATACCGAAGCCAACAAACACGTATTTTACAAAATCATTTAATTTTTTAGCACCTACATTATTTAACAAATTGCCAAACAACATAACAAAATTAAGTAATATAAATGTTTTTTTTTAAACTAAGACTATGTTTGTTTACAATTCAGAATATTGAAGATTTATTGTTTTATATTTGTAATTAGTTGTTTTAGTTTCCCCTCTTACTTTACTCCACTGTACTTTGCTTTACTTACTTTATATTGCCTTGCATTAAAATTATTATAGTTATTAAATAAAAAAATCTCTCAAAAAGTATTTAAGTAGTTTTGTCTAATGATGTTTTGTAAGTGTTCATATAATAAATCGTAGTAGTTTCGAAGAGTAGTATTTATTGTATCTTTGATTGTGTATTATAGATTTAAGTATAATTACTTTATTTTTGTTTTTTTATAATTTAGTTGCCATTTGAACGGTGATATTTTTAAATTCTAGTAAAGCCTCCAATGAAGCTAAGCCTTGGAGGATTAATTATTTCTCATTATATACTTCTTAAATGTATGTATGTATGTAAGAAAAGTGTTGTTTGAGAAATAAATTTCTTTATTTCTTTAAAAGGAAATTCAAATAATAATACCATAACAAAAACAAACTAGAGTATAATCTAAGCTACTGGAAGTGTATGGCATAGTAAGAGAACAATAATAAACTTAAAAAACAATAAAAAGTAAGAAAAATAAAAGAAAACAACATCGACGACCGAAAAAACAAATAAGAATTGAAATAATATCACTTAATAATCTATTAACCTATGTATGACGGACAATAAGGCCAATCTAAATAAATTCGCTAACGGTAAGTTAATGCAATATAATTACATGTGTCGTACACAAACCCAGAGCTTCTCAGTTAGAAATGACGTTTCATGCACAATTCCAAGGCTATAGGTCAATTTGTTTTTGAGGCATCATGCTGACATCCAATTAATGCAAAATAATCCATTGATAATATAAGAGAAGTTAAAACAATAATATCGAGATGTCCAATCAGGCAAATAATTTAACAGAGGTTGTAGAGGCACTGTCTAACATATAATATTTTACGAATATTAAATAAGAATACAATTACTGTTTAAGTGGTTAAGATTAAATAGTATAACATGTTCAATAAGGCTATCTAATGGCTCGAATGTGATAAAACAGTTAAACACCCATTGGCGCACAAACCATTAGCTAGCAATCGCGTGGAACTAGCTGTACTGGGTGGCCGTAACACAATCATCGGTGGTTACTTATTCTGGCTTATCTACTGGCTGTTATACAATATATACATTCCGAGCATAATGTTATTTAAGAAAGGGGTATGCTACACCACTTGTCGCGTAACAATCTTCGCTGACAAAATTTAAAGTCTATGACTCGTTTCATCATTGACAAATAAAACAATAAAAACTGATATGGCCAATAAATTTTAACATATCACGGTAAAAAGGGAAAATATGTCAGCCTTCCGTCTAGCTTCCATGATGCTCAGTTAAACTTCATGATTGGAAATGCAAAATTACAGAACTCATTTTTGCCTATGTAGACATGCAAAGTCTTCAGGTGAAATATTTTAAATAATATCTTTCCAAATGGTATATTTACATTTTTGTTTATTTGCTTGAGTTTAATATCAGTTTTTAAATAATAAAAGTCTACCCACTAAGTTAACACAAAATTATGAGAGATGTATTATGTATTGCGATAGTTAGAGTTTTAATTATTTAATATTTCACAAGTTCAAATGATTAGTTTGTTTCAAATTTACTTATTCTGCTATTTACCTTAGCCATCATGTTTACCCATAAAACAAATAGAAAAAATAAACGCTCAGCCAAATCCCATGGAGTGACCTGCACCATGATCAAACTCAGTGCCCCTCATATTGAAATGAAGCTTGATGTATAATTTAAGTCTATAGCTTTATTCATTTCTGAGATATATTGTGGACAAACAGACAAACACAAATGAGATATTTATAGACCTATAAGTGTTCTGAGCCTACGCTCAGCCAGTTACTGAAAATTTGTTCTTGACGAATAAGACACAGATTTAATAATGGCTTAAGAGTATATTGTGGCTTAGGACCAAGAGCCAATTTGCACTGAATACGCACAAAATTAGGATTACCTTCAAATCGATGGAGGAAGTTTTCCTAAGAAATAAAAAGAATTTGCAGTAACGCTAGTTTCGTTCGATGTCGAAATGAAATGGTATGGAAAGGGTTAAAAACATGATTGATTATTATTTCTGATATTATATTTTTACAAGCTAAATACTTTTAAAAGTTACCATGGTAGATGTAAGAAATAATTACTTTACAGTTAGACAAATATATAAAGAGACTGAACTTCGTCATTCTAAGGGTCTGTATATGATTACAATTTCAGATTAATGATCGTATCTGACGGCTTTAAGTGTATATAACTAGAAAGCTTCGAAAAAAATATCATAACCTCTCATTTCCGTCGCCATTAAGACTAGCGCAGATGATAAGTTTTTTACATAAAATATCTCTCGATTTAAATAAAAATAAGGTTGCGTGCTTATAAAATGCAAATTGGCTTTGGGCTTCTCAACTTTTGTTTCTTAAACTTGTGTAAACTTTCCTACAACTGATTGTTCAATTGTATGATTGAGCATCTTGGAACAGATGTTAGTTATCCACCACTGTTTCCTGAAGGCAATGATTAAATTAGCGTGGTATGAAAATTTTGGTGATGATAATTGATTTTATACCTCAAATTTTCAGGTACCGCAGTAAATTGGCACCTGATTTCACCTTTAGATTTTTACTTTTTATATAATATTTTTAAAGCAAAATAATCCTCTTATTAATTGTTCCATTGCACATCATTAACGGATATATTATACACAGTGTTAACTTTATCAGTGTGCATTTTCGTATTTCCATTGAGTTGTTCTCATATCAGCAGCAATTCCCTTAGGTGTAATACTCATACAAATTGTTTTATGAATGATCTCTATCTATAGATACCAGACATTACGATTTATGTTAATTTAAATTTTTAAGGCAATATTATAATGAAGTTTATAACAATAAAACTATTGGTGATTTTGTTAAAGAATACTGTGATACAATTTTAAATGCTCAATATGTCACAATTCCAATCCGAACCAAAAAGCGCTGATTAAAAATCGTTGTTGTGAAATTATAAACAAAATCTAAACTAAGTTTCTTAATAATATGAAAATATGTTTCAGTGTGGTAGATATTTACAAAGTGCCAAAAATACACCTGTCTGGAAAATCACTTTATAATTTGCCTGGGAAACATATATACGAGTATATATATAAATATTTAGTGAACAATAACTACTAATTCTATAGTATCAAATCATTATGCACAATATTGGTTTTTTATTTACTCTAGTGAGTACATAATAACTTTAAATTACAAATTATTTTATACCGCTAATGTTAGCTTATTCTTTGTTTAAAATTTGTTATTGGCTATGGAAGGTTTGATAGGATAACAGGATTTCGGCCATTTGCCATAGTTATGTGTTACAAAAGGTATGTATAATCTTTCCATACCTATATAATATAATCACATATAATCTTAACCTCCCCCACCTGACGAAGAGGATAGATTCAAATCCTCGAAACGTTGTATTATACCAGTAACATACAACGGGTAGCTAATTGTTATAAGAACCTCAAAGCTAGTCTCTGTCTTAATATGTAGTTAAATTTTAGAATGTCACTAAAATATTACTTTATTCAGATTATTTTCGAAATAAACATAATTATCAGTTGGTCTTATTATATGTCTGGAGTAACAATAAAGTTAGAGAAATATCAGTTTTATTACTAAAACTTTAATTACATATGTTGAACGTTAAAAAATATTCTCCAACTTTACTGATTAAAGGAACTTGTTCAAGTAGTTTACTGATCAGGTGGCTTGGTACTAGAGGGAAATGCTACTGGCTACATTCAGTAAAAATATAATAAAGAGCTGTGCAATCCAAAGTTCTCGACAAGCTGATGAACGTAAGTTAAATAGAACTGTGCTAACTGGAGGCGAAATTCCCCTCGGAACTCGATTTATCTGGAACCTTTCTCTCGAATAAACACTAGAGTTTTATTCCATATGTTACATTAATTTATTACTTAGTTATGTAAATATATCATTGCTGTTATACTTTGAAATACAAAAAGTAAAAGCATATTGAATAGAATTTTGATATATAACAGCCTCACTGTTTAGGTAGTAAATTTAACGTAACATGTGCCGAAGTTTCTTTCAGAGATGTAGCTGGCAAATTTAAAAACAATTAAAAAAATTAGCAAATTTGAGATTGTTGAGTTTAGCTGCAGTTCACACTTATCTTAATGAAGCGTCTTCAATCTGACGCTGTCATAGACTTGACCCTTGGAGTCATATTCGTCTAAAGAGATCCAAAGAAAGTCGGCGATGAAGAAGCTAGAATGAATGTTTGTAACGTTTCGACTTCCGAAGCATTTTACCTACAAAATATGCTGCAATCACGTGAAGAGGCATTATCATTGTACCATCAGGTGCACAACTGAGTGTACTTCTTTGTTTTAGAGACGATCTCATTTTAATCACTTTGAAGCAACCGAGTTTTCTATAAATAATGTACCTATGTTGGGAAAGGTTAACTCAGTGTAAATTTGGAATTTAGCTCCAGTTCAGCTTCCTCTAGTGCGTAAAACATCAAAAATAGTTTTGATTAGAAAATTAAATAACGGATAAACCTTTTTACGACCTTGTAATTTGTTAGGAATTATTTAAGTTTTCAATAAAAAATATACCCTTATTAAGTAACTTGTTATTAAAATGTATTATTTCTTTTAAATTAAATTTGTATACATCAACTCTTTCCATTTTGTTGAATTGTAAATTAATTTGTACATTTTATTGTTCTAGGAAAAGAGTTAACTTATATATGCCTATTATAATTTTATATAATATCACATATAGTTCTATTTTTAAACTGAAACAATCATAATCATTAAACATTTTTATATGCCGGGCTGAATACATAACCTGTGTAAACCTACATTTTTCTTTGACATATATACGTTACTAATAGTGGATAGTGGCTCTAATAGATTACAGAATCAACTTAAACTTTGTACAGAGGAAAGAAATGTGAGACAGTTTTGGCCAAGAGTGTTATCATGAGGGGGCAATCTCGAGGGAAGAATGTTTCATATCCTGTGTTGAGGTCAATGTCTGGTATTATGAGCGCTAGTAACTCTCTGGACGTGTCCTAGAAAATTGTAACAAAGTTACAATATGAACATGAATTTCCTTACTTTCCTTTTTTCCTGTCTGCTTTTGCTCAAACTATATAGCAGTTAACGAATTAAGTTGCAAGGCTGTATTGAAGACTCTTGGAGCAATAGGAAAATTCTTTAAATATTACTACATGTTAATGAAGACAATACTTTTCCAAATTGTTTATTTTTTGGACAAGGCCTTTCGAAACCAAAGGTTTTCATCTTCAGGTAACTCCGCAAGTAAAAATAAAAAAGGCCTCGTCCAAAAAATAAAAAATTTGGAAAATTAGCGTTTTCATTAAAATTTAGTAATATTTAAAGGCTGTATATTGTGTAAATATTCGTATCATTGGCCTAATCAATAATAACTGCTGGATAATATAAAATCGATATCTACATTGGTTTCAATAGCCGCCACTTTAAAATCAGGTCTGCTCAAAATCACAAACAGGACATAACAAAAAGAACGCAAAGAATGTTTATTTAGAATGTGGTATATTACCAAAGCCTTTTACCAAAATGTACCCAGTACCCTATTTTTGGCATTGCATAAAAAGGCTGAACAAATATAGGTATAATCTCATATACCGTACTCATAATTTTTGATCATTGAAGAATAAACATGCTTTTTAGCAGCTGTTTACAATTAAATGAACAAAGTCCCAAACTATCCACATATTTCTATTCTTTCATATTTTTATGTTTTATGAATTTGTAATTTAATTATTAAATATTTAAGAATTTTAGTATTTCAATTCAGACAATATACATAAGTAATACAATTCGTTATACCAACCTATATACAACTAACGCGTTTTCAACTAAAAATACATACAAATAAACACCTACAATAATTGGCACAAAAAATCGAAAATCGATGTAAAATTACACGTAATCACAAAATAAAGAGACAGTAAAAATGAAAAACCTTTTGAGAATTACATAAATTTATATTTTAGATACACTGTCACACTAAAACTAATTTTAAATATACAATGACCCAATAGCATACTATTAAAATACATTAAATTTTAATATTTTTATAACTTGTTAAGTAACCTGAAAATATTACTGACTACCATGTTTTTGCCTTCACATGACTACCATTTATTTATTTTATTTTATGTCTATCTTACAGAATTTGACATCAAAATGGTTGTCAGTTTTATTTCAAGCCGTTGCATTGTTTTGTTTATTTAGAAGACGATATTAAAAATATTCGTTCCAAATTGCCATCTTTTTCTCAAATTGTTAATGCGTTACTAATTTGAATTAACAAGTACAGATAAAATAGGCGGAACATTATGTTCCGCACACTCACCCTACAGTATGACATATGTTTGAATTGAATAAAGAATATTTTTTCAGAGCTTGTGAAGAGAGTTACGAAGCTGAGTGTGTTCTGTAATTTACAACCATACTAGACAGTTTGAACAAATTAAACAGTCTAAATGGTGAAGATTTAAAAATTCAATATGACTGAGAGGTTGAAAAGTATGATGTTGGTATTACTATATGTTTGGACCAACTTATATAATCATACTTATACTTAAGCATAGACGAAAATCTATGATTAAGCTGTTAGCAATTGTAACCTCTTCAGGTTATATAACTTACGAGTAGTATATGGATATTAAAAAAAACTTTAAATTTATTTATTTTTTTGTGTTGCTTTGTAAAAATCACAGAGCAGTAGAAATAAATTCGTCAAACAATAAATAAATAAGCGTTTCAAGAGGTGCACACTATTTAAAAAGTTTTTATAGTGGTATTTATATTTTTGGCAATGCTATTTTGGAAAATAAAATTCAAATATGAAGTTCATTGTGATTTATTAAATAAAATTTTAAAGTAAAAATATTTTGCAGCTAAATGAAACGTTTAAAAATCACTGTATTTTAATATTTGACACAAAGGCAGTAAGATGATTAGATCTCCCAGACCTCAGAGGCTCTTATATTCAGAAAAATTCTAGAAGTCATCAATGACCATAGCCCTGGATTTACGATGCACCTATATTTTAAATTCCACACGTTCATTGAGTTTTTTAATAAAAAAATGGCAAAATTACAAAAACACTAATTTTATTTCATAATTAATTTTAAGTTTCCATTAAGTTGTGATTTTTTATAAAGTATATAGTTAGGTTTGCTTGTAAATAACATTAACGCTGTCTGTTTAAAATACATTTATAAAATATAATTACAATCCAACTATTTTTTATCTACTAACTTTATAGTTTGTGGTTATTAAAGAAATTTGTACTGTTTTAGAATGAAAAAAGTATTTGATTACAACACATCTATATAAACAGACAATATTTATTTGTTATATATTATTTTTACAATACTTTTTATTTATTAAGAACATCAAATTTATTTTCAGAATAGTAAACTGAATGTTATTTTGGAATAAGCATTACACCGAGAGATCTAACTGTAGAAGGATAATCTGAACTTTATCGTAGTATAGTGCACAGCGTGGACATGGTCACAAGGTGAGGTTAAGTAGGAAGTGTCCATTACCCTGCTACAACAGTTATCGTCTAAAGTAAGCATTACCACAAAAGATCTAACTGGAGAGGATTATCTGAACTTTATTGTAGTGCCCTGCACAGAGTGGACATGGTCACTAAGGTGAGGTTAAGGTGGGCCAAGTGTCCATTACACTGCTACAAGAGTCGTCTTAAAAAGTAAGCATTACACCGAGATATCTAACTGGAGAAGGATAATCTGGGCTTTACTGTAATACTGTGTACGGAGTGGACATGGTCACTAAGGTGAGGTTAAGGTGGGCCAAGTGTCCATTACACTGCTACAAGAGTCGTCTTAAAAAGTAAGCATTACACCGAGATATCTAACTGGAGAAGGATAATCTGGGCTTTACTGTAATACTGTGTACGGAGTGGACATGGTCACTAAGGTGAGGTTAATTTAGGCCAAGTTTCCATTACACTGCTACAACAGTTGTTGTCGAAAGTAAGCATTACACCGAGTAATCTAACTAGAGAAGGATAATCTGAACTTTACTGTAATACTGTGTACGGAGTGGACATGGTCACTAAGGTGAGGTTAAGGTGGGCCAAGTGTCCAATACACTGCTACAAGAGTCGTCTTAAAAAGTAAGCATTACACCGAGATATCTAACTGGAGAAGGATAATCTGGGCTTTACTGTAATACTGTGTACGGAGTGGACATGGTCACTAAGGTGAGGTTAATTTAGGCCAAGTTTCCATTACACTGCTACAACAGTTGTTGTCGAAAGTAAGCATTACACCGAGTAATCTAACTAGAGAAGGATAATCTGAACTTTACTGTAATACTGTGTACGGAGTGGACATGGTCACTAAGGTGAGGTTAAGGTGGGCCAAGTGTCCATTACACTACTACAACAGTCGTCGCCTAAAGTAAGCATTACACCGAGAGATCTAACTGGAGAAGAATAATCTGGACTTTACTGTATTGCCGTGCACAGAGTGGACATGATTACTAAGGTGAGGTTAAGGTAGGCCATGTGTCCATTACACTGCTACAACCGTCATTGTCTATAGTAAGCATTACACCGGGAGATTTAAGTAGAGAAGGATAATCTAGACTTTACAATAGTACCGTGCACAGACTCAACATGGTCACTAAGGTGAGTTTAAGGTGGGCCAAGTGTCCATTACACAGCAACAAGATTTATCGCCTACAGTAAGCATTACCACTAGAGACCTAACTAGATAAGGATAATCTGGAATTTACTGTAGTTCCGTGCACAGAGTGGACATGATTACTAAGGTGAGGTTAAGGCGGTCCAAGTGTCAATTACACAGCTACAAGGTTTCTCGTCTAAAGTAAGCATTACACCGAGAGATCTAAGTAGAGAAGGATAATCTGGACTTTACTGTATTACCGTGCACAGAGTGGACATGATCACTAAGGTGAGGTTAAGGTGGGCCAAGTGTCCATTACACTGCTACAACCGTCGTCGTATAAGGTAAGCACTGGACGTGATTTCTCTACAAGAGCTTTTAACTGCATTTACTTGTTAGGAGTCTCAAAATTGTGAGCGGATATTTTTGGTTTATTACGTAATAAATATTTTATAAAATACAAATGTTTTGGGCGATTTCTTGAATTTTTTAACAAGATGATAATACTATTTATATTTTATTCCTTTAATTGAATGTTTAACTCTAATATCGTACATAAGAATTTTGGCAAATTATTAGTAGTAATTTTTACGATTCATAAACTTCATTAAAGTCCTACGCATTGTATACAAGTGTATATTGTTTTTCTATTATTTCTGACTGAAAACAAGAAGATATGATTAAAAGTAGACGTATTTTTAGATATGGAGAAATTGATTACAACAACCCAAAGAACTATTGCTGGCTGCTGTAAAAAGAGAAACTATAATACAAAATAATATTCATATGTTGAAATACAAAGTTACAGAAAATCCAGAATGACCCAAATCATAGAAAGTGTTTTTATAAACTCAATATTACTCAATAAGTTTTGATTCTATACACACAATAACACAATACTAAACATTTATTACACGCGGTGTGAACGGTTTATTATTGTTCAAGGTAAATAAACTGGTATAAAGGTAATGGAGCTCTTTTTTATACTATACCGCTGGGTATTCATTTAAAATTAATAAATTAATCAAGGTTATTGAAAAAACTGGGAATGGGCCTAGTTTCAGAGTCACAGAAATATCAAACGTGATGAAAAAGGTACCCCGTAAGTTTTAGAGGTAATCAATTTTATACAATTGAAAAAATATGTAAAAAAACGAAAATGTACAGTTATCACGTGTAAAAACGATGATGAAGTAGTTCTTAAGGAATTCCTGTTTCTAGTGCTCACTTGATGACCAAAAATAAAATAAATCTGGAAAGCAATGTAGATTTGAAACTATTTTGTAAAATCGTTTAAAAAGACAAAGGGAATATCGCAAGAAGTTTAACACAAAGTACAAGCCTGGGATCTGTGATGTGAAACGTTATTGTTGACGGAAGATCACCAAAGATCAGGGTCTGTCGCATTATTGGCTCCAGAAATCCACCCAGTATCCCGCTCGGTTTTCAGCGTTACACAAGAACTGATCCAGCGTGTCTCATGTGATATTACGTCTCATTGCCCCCATATGTTCTGCTTCTCATTGGCCATTGAAAAGATGTACTGAAGCAACAAAACGGATTAGATGTTACGCTATAGGAAGTTACTCAAGAGTGATTAACCACGTCAACACTCAAATCCAGTGCTTATGTGATTTGCTTTTATTTTGGTTGTACATGATAAAAATTTGCAGACGGCCCTTACATTATTTTAGAGCACACATTGTCAACTTTTCGAAAGCCTTTACATTTTCACTTTTTAAAAGACTGGGACAAAACAGTATAGAAAGACAATTGAACTAATTATTTACTTCGTATAAAAAGACGTAGTAGTAAAGGTTTTTGAACCACAACGTGATCTTAATGATAATAAGTTTCGTTCCCGCTGTCTGATTTGTCGTCATCGTTATGTCACGATTTGAAAGCAATCATAAAAACAAAAAATAAAAACAATAAAATGTTAATATCGGATCGCTGTTTAACTAAGTAAAAGGAACCTCCTATTAGGCAAAATGCCTTGGAGGCCCTAACATTTTTAATTTGCTTTTCTATTAAAGAATATAATTCCATTGAACAATTTCATTTACTTGTATGTCATAATATATATATAATATATAATATATATATATATATATATTATATATATATATATATATAGTAAGTGTGTGTGTGTTGTGAATGTGTATGTTTTGTGTGTGTGTATATATATATGCCGGGTGAATATATATATATATATATATACATAAACATAATATATATATATATATATATATTATTATATTATTATTAAATAATGAAAGAATTAATTGTTATGTAATTTTAAATTCTTTTTATTCTATGTATTTAAGAATAATTTTTAGTTTGTATGTATTTTGAGTTTTGCTTTTACTTTTTGGTTAGGCATGGCAAGGAAATTTATTTATCTATGTATTTTTATACAAAAGTTCAGTTTATTTATGTATAGATGATTGTATTTAAGAAATTTCTAAAGTATTTTGCAAATTGAGAAAATAAAGAATTTATTATTCATTATTACTATAAACTCGCTACGTACTCTTGGCCAATAGTTTACACTGGTTGGATACCGCCAAAAAAATATTGTGACCTTTGTTCTTTGGTCCATTCTATAATAACTAGTGTTTGGTCTTAATGGGTTTTAGAAACAGTGTGCATAAAGTTGACACACTACACGTTTCTTTTAAAGGTGGCCTTCTATGTGTGAATTTAGAACGATTTGTTCTGTTATCTGCATTGTTATCAATCTTTGGAAGACGTTAGATTATAGATTATTAAACGCAATTTTACCTTTTTGGAAAACTTCCATTTACCTTCTAAACCTTCAAAACCCATCGAAAAAAATTAAATTAAATTCAAACACTAAGAAATCTCCAATTATTTAATCCAATTTAGTGTTTAATAAATGAATTATAAACAAAAGAAATTGATTTTGAATTCGAACATTTGTTGACCTTAATTGAATTATCTTTCGTACATCGTGTGTAAAGGATTACCCTGACGTTCATCACATAAGGCAAGTCACTACGCACATTGTAATCTATACCTCTGCTGTAATCTGTTGATGTGGTATTTACCGCTATACCCTGTACTTTGATCATCACACCCTTTACTCACTATCTGACCTAATCATCTTTGACCTTTGTCATTTTCAAGATTAACGTATTTCGTTTAATAAAGTATTAATGTTAGTCTTATCCGGTTGTGTACGAGATTATTTTACTAACAGAATTGAACATTGCGCAATTATATCAACATTTTATTTATTTGAGTTGAAGTTATGAGTATAAAATTATTAATAAAAGTATGAAATCATAATGAAATATTACCGGAACTAGTAAAACCGTTAGAGTCATACAATTGCCATTGTAAAAGGTACCATTAGAGGCCAAAGCCATTGTAAATAACTTACATTGTGTACATTAAAAATGCTTTCAAAATAAATTACATCTTCTCCTTATCTATTCACATATGTTTTGTTATAAAACAATGCCTTCAAATCACGGCCATCACAGCCATCAGCTCACCAAGATCGTCACTTGCTCAGGAAATCCTACAGCTTTTCAGTAACTCTTGTGTCAGGTTTTAATGTATTTATAAAGACAGGAGACAGCCTAAAGATACACAACCCTAGGTGTCATATCACTACATGGGAGTTAAAGTTAATATAAAAAGCTTAAGAAAATGTGTGGAACAGCTTTATTGAGAACGCTAGTTTCGTCTCATGAAAACAGTTAAAGAAAGTCGGTTAAGGACTAAAACCACTATTACTTCATACTTCTCTGTTATGTTGGTACTCCGAAGAGACATAGCTCTCTCACTCTCTCTCTCTCTAGCTAGATAGCTAGATTTGAAGTTAACATTCCCCACCAACATCATTGTAACCTATTTTTTTACATATTATTTTGTTCTTATTAGTAAACAATTATATTTTATATAATGAAAAGAAAATACATATAATAGTAATAATCTAATAAATAATAATAATATATAATATAAATAAATATTATATATAAATTTATGTTATATTCATATAACATTATGTTATTCCGTAACTTGTTGAACATTATATATAATTATCAATGATCTGCATTAGATGATTGCAGCACGATAAGCTATACATTTTCTTGCAACTAATTGGTCAAAGCAACAGGCAATAGCCCTATACGGTGAACTGGTTGATGTCGTCTTGGCCTTCGTTCCTTTTGTTCTGAGTGTCTGGAGGTTGACTCACGAAATGCAGTCCGTGGAGCGAGCACATTGTGCATTCTCCCGTTCTTTTTCCTCTTAACAGTCATAGCCAAAGGCTAAAGTGAGGAAAAGATTTTTTTGTAGATATTTGTAGCTAATTTTGGATAGGAAAGAAATTGTGTAATTTATCAAGTACTGACCAATTAAAGCTGTATATAAACCGCCAATCTCTCTCTCTCTCTCTCTCTCTCTCTCTCTCTCTCTCTCTCTCTCTCTCTCTTTCTCTAACTCTCAGTCTTTCTCTCTCTCTATTACTGTTTCGTTCTTGCGTGGACGTTGTTCGATTTTAGACGCTACACTTAGCAGAATGGGCCTACCTAAACATTCAATTATACAGCAATTCAATTATTCAGGTAATTATCATCTTCTTACCTTGGACGTCCTGTTTAAGTAGACAAATTTTAGCGAGTGAACAATCAACTACACTCACACGTTATCGAATCCTCCGTATGCCACACATGATTGCACCTGTATCATATATTATACTCTTCGTGTATTATTGGGAATTGTGGATCATAGGTAATTTCCATATACGAGGTTATTTATTAAACTAATGATATCCATTAAAGTTATTAATTCTTTAACAGGTTTTGATTTATTGCCTTTAGTTTATTGTCTCTCTTCCTTAATGATTGTCCAGCTCTATTTTTGGTCAATCCATCAAAATCGGTCTTTGCACTTTTCTTTTAAACTTTACAAATCTTCTAATTTTTCATTAAGTTTAAGTATACGTGTAAAATTCAAATTTCAAAAAGGGACAATACATTACCTAATCAATAGCTAAAATGATAATTTAATTTAACTTAATGATAATTACTTAAAATTCATTAGAAGGATATCAATTAATATTAAAATGTTTGAAGCACCACAATAAAATATAATTTTTATTAAAAACTACTTGGAAACAAAATTCCTGCGGTGATTCATGGGGAGAGTTGATTGCGACTCCGGCATTATTGATTTTGATGAATAAAACAAATATTCGTGAATAACATAAGCTTTGATGGGTTCCCCATGATTTCATGCAGGGTGAATATAATTTTTTAACAATACAGAGTTTTCACACGCCCTTCAAATTGAAGTAATAACATAATCTGATAATCTTAGTTGGCTGAGCGTTAGAAAAACCTATCACTCGAGAAGATGGAAAAAATGCCATTTCTGCCTCTCAATACATCTCGAGAATGATTCCATAATGTTATCACTCGTAACAGACGACATCCTTATGAATTGCATCTTCATTTTGATTTTATTTACACCAACTAGAAAAAATGTCTAAATATCAATTTAAATATATTGCTTTAGGATCTAAGGTGTCCTGTTTTATAGTGTGTCTAGCTGTTTTCCCGCGGCTTCGCACGCTTTTCGTAATCTTTGCCTGCATATGAGCACTTCTGGTTCAAGTGAATATACCACTACCCAAGTATAGTAGTGGTTCAAGTGTTATGGGGTTTTATCTTTGCCAGGAACGAAGAAACCTGTTAAAAGTGCATGTCTGAAGCCATTTTACACGTAAATGTACTTTATTATAAAGTGGTCTTACACTAAGGCTTTAAGTTTAACCAGAAATTGATTTTGAAGGAAAATATATATCACAACCTAGCGCCTTCATATAGTGTTTGGGTATTTAATCTACGTAAATGTTTCGTAATTGTAGTTTATAATGTACAGGCGCTTTTAAAACTGTTATCTCTTGCAGCGTAGCCTGGTGGAGGCAGATAAACATTAATATATATATTAATATTATATATTAATATATATATTAATATAATATATTAATCTGTATGTCCTTTATAGAATGGTAAACTATTTGACCGACCGTTATGAAAATTTATATATAACAACGGTTCTATGTTATATAACAGTTGATGTTTAAATAATTAATTATTACCAGCTGTTACCAATCAGATACTCATTCCTTATTATAAAACAGCAAAAACTTGCTGTGTAGTGTAATACGTGAGGAGTCAATATCATAACTTTTTTACACATTTAGTTAACTTTGTTTATCATGGTTGTTTTTCATAATTAAATTCTCTACAATCTGGATTAGGAAAAACAATTTGTTTATTGGTCATTTAACAATGTTATTCGACTTCAAACATTTAAGACGGTATTTTTGTTATTAGATTTTTGGCAAATTTCATACTTTTTCTCAAAAACTGATCACACTACAACCTCTAGAGTGGTTTTATTTGATTTTTTCAGGTGATTTTTCCTTATATATCCATTTTATTTGAGTTAAAAAGTAGGAACAAAACCTTTCAGAATCACTAATTTCACCACGTGAACTGAAAACAAAGCAAAATCTTTCGCGAGCCATTACTCAGTAATGGAGCGTTTCCGTACCTAACTTTATATAAAATTTTTTTCTTACTTTTAGCTCTACAATCACGTCTTAAAATATTTTACCATATTTCTGACTCACCCTGTATATATGTGTGTGTGTGTGTGTGTGTATTTTTTCAAGGAGAAAGATTATGTTTTTATGCCCATTGATGTAAATCGCCACCGGGTGGCGCTGCAAAAATTAATACTTTTAAAATCGCCAGAATATTATGCAATTACAAGACAGTTACGTATATTAAATAGCCAAGCACTATTTGAAGGCGCTAAGATACGATATATATTTGTCTTTAAAATAAATTTATTATTAGGCATTGCCTAAGTGAGTCAGTGTAATTACGAATTAAATTTACATGTATGTATGTTTCAATTACGAACCGGGACAAATATCAATTCCTTACATTGTAAATGTCAGTATCATGTACAGTATAAACATCTGATGATGCGGTAATTGCTTATAGTATCTCGAAACAAAGTCCGAGTCAGATGTTTCTGTAAGGCCTTAAAGCTGGTA
This sequence comes from Homalodisca vitripennis, assembly GCF_021130785.1. Lineage (NCBI taxonomy): Eukaryota > Metazoa > Arthropoda > Insecta > Hemiptera > Cicadellidae > Homalodisca > Homalodisca vitripennis. The sequence continues at coordinate 12,962 of NW_025781296.1, read as the reverse complement.
TATTTTACAAATGAAATGATGTGATAAAACGGTTAACCATTTAGAGGCTCACAAACCATTAGTCTGCGATCGCGTGGAACTAATTGTACACTGGGCGGTAGTAACACAGTTACCGTTATTCACTTATTTAAGTCCGCTTATTTACGAGCTGGTAAACACTATAGATTGTTTCTAAGCTAACCGCTATGCCACTAATGTTTGCATCGACTTAACAGTTATTTGTTTTAAAATAGCTTGTTTCCTAATTAATTAAATTTAAAACAGATAAGAATGATTTTGCAGTTGTTAATAATAATATTGTTAGATTTGAGATTTTCATTAAAACCATGATTCTTTCGATATTGAGATTAGACCCTTCTTAGTAAAATTCTTTTAAATGGTACTTTGCTCAATCAAAATAGAAGTTAATATTGTCCCCTAACATAATATTGTAACGTTATAATCACATATCATCTAATTCTCCTATTAGTAAAAAATTAGATTTGATATCAAGAAAACTTTTTTAATTATATTAATAAATGTATATAAAATATATATAAACATACTAGTAGATATGAATATGAGGGTTCTAGCGCACTTTTGGGACAGTCAGAAAATCAATGTAAAATACTGTCCATTGAACCATAAACAAATCTGAGAAATCAAACAGGAAATCACGAATGTTAAATAACCGAATCTATAGCTGTTTTACTGTTCATTGTAGGCTTCTAATTTCTTAAGCTGTTTTTAATGAAAAAATCCAGAAATCTTAATAAAAAATCTATAAACGGAAATAATGAAATTTGCTAACAATCACTCGAGAAGTCGGGGAGAATGTGAGTAAACCCGCATTCTTTTCACGAGGTTCTTCATTTACTTTCTCCAAATGTACTATAAAATCATCAAAGATTTCAGGTTTAAAATCGTAGTCAAATTCAATGTCCAAATAGTGAAAGATTATAGGTAAAATCTTCTCATAATAAACGTGTGTAATTTAAACCTACAAACCTAATGTATTCTTTGAAAAGGAAAATAATTTTGTCAACGGTTCCAAGAGATAAGTAAAAATTTTTGTTCTGTTTTCTAAATTCTGTAACAAAATGTGTTTGCTTCTTGTCTCCATATTGTAATTTTCTAAGCAGGTTATTCAAATATGTTAATTTATTTCGAAATTTCTTAGGCTTAGGTCTTTCGTACAAAATTAAATTACAATCTCTACAAACTAATCTTTTATCTATAATTTCTCCTCTATTATAACACTTGTAACAGTTGGCATTATACTCTTCCATTTTTACAAAAAGAATAAATGGAAGCTATGGAACTAAGTCTGCCGAGATATAAATTTTTCAGCGCAAATGTTTATGTTTATATTTCAACTACCGAGATAAAAAGAAATGATTTTATTTTATTATTTAACTATTTAGGATATTTTGTCTATGATTACAAAGATTATTCCGGAAGAAATCGTGATTTTTCATCAGCGAAAGAGTATATTTTTAAAGTTTTAGAAGGAATGAAAGAGAACAATATGAACATCATTAACTACTGAATTTCTCTAATATCGTTCTTAATCACATCATAGGCTAAAAATTTCTCAGAAACCACAACCACATAACAAATCGCGTTTGTAACAGCATTTTGAAAATCCATATTGATAATTATATCGTTCTTTGAAGCAGAAATATTTGTCAAACTCTTTGTTGTATCAATGACATAAATAGGTCTATTCGCTAAAAATTCTTTAGGATTATAATACATTTCCATATTTTTGTAGTAAACTTTCTTAAAATCTTGATACATCTGATACATGATTCTGAAAAGACCTCCTGAAATGTTTAAATTTTGTAATTCATCTGGATAATAAGAACCGTTCAATTTTACTCTGATATTTTTTACATTCAAACTATCAAACTTTGAAGGATTTTTCTCTTGATTATTCTGTCTATCTGTTTGAAAACCTATGATAACGAACTTGGGATTGAAGATATTTCTATAAATATTTTGTGATATCGAACGAATAAGTTGTTCCGGAAATACCTTTTTGTTCAATACATTGCCAATCTAGAAAATTAAACATAATGTTTTGACTTTTTGTAATTTCATCAATCAATCTAATTTTACTCGTGGTTTTATAATCAATCATTGGAACTCTAATAAAAAAATCTGTAATTGTTATTTTTCCATCAACAGGCATAACATTTCCAGTTGCAGTCTTCAGAATCACATCATCGTCTTCTGCTCTTATAAAACTTAGATAAAATCCTCTTTTATAGATCGGAATAGTAACATTTTCAAAAAATCCTAATCCAAAATGAGATAAATTTCCAGCTGCTTCAAAAACACCAAATTTAAAATCTGATTCAAAGCCCATTAGAAGTTTGAGAAATAACATCACTTTTTGAATACGAAATAGTTCCTTTAATTGTGCTTAATTGGCCACAGTTTTCGACTTCTTCTATCAATTTATTGTGTTTTCTTACTTCAATCTTAGAAAATAAAAACGGTATAAAATTATAGATTAATCTAACATTATCAGTTCCAAGATATGCTTGACCATCTTGTTTTGTTAAAGTTCCAGAAATATAAAACTGGAAGTTAGACGAGCAAAAGTTATCTCCAAAATCAATATTAAACTCAGTTCTTTTATTCGGTTCATTCAAATGTTGTTTAATAATTGGATAGAAATTTTTAAACTCCGCCCTTTCAATATCACTAGCATATTTTCTGTAGTCCGCCATTTAATAAGAGAAAATTTAGAAATTTTAAACATCATGTATCATTTTTTCATCGATCTAATGTACGTTTTTTTATAAGAAAAGATATAAATTTTTAGTAAAATAATTAAAAAGATTAGAGTCATTTTTAATGATCTACTTCGTCATATTCAGGATTCTCTTCCTTAAATTTTGCGATCTCGGTCACATATTTCAATAAAATTTGCACAGGATAGTAACCGCTATCTATAATATTGTTCCAATCAACTGTATCTTTATTTTCATCCAAAAACTTTATACTCAAGTGTTGATAGAGACAAAGAACAGACATATGATCTTTTAATTGATAATGTATATTTTCTTGAATGAACTCTGGGGACAGAGTTTGATATTTTGCAATGTTATACCAATTCAATTTGTTTACGTATAATCGCATCATATCTTCGGATAGTTCATATTTTTTGAGAAATATCGTCCCAATGTTCCTTTTTCAAATCTCTTTCGTGTTGCATTATAAAAAGATCGAAAGCACTGTAATGTCCCGCCATCTCTATTTATTAGGGAAAAATTTCAAGTTTTTGTAAATTGGCTCTTTTTTGAGTTACATTCAGCACATTTTCCAGAAATTCTCTTAACTCCGTTAATGTTTGCATAGTATTTTTATATCGTTTGTGGCAGTTTTCTCTTTGCACCTCACAACAGTATATGAGCGCCATTTACAAAAGAAAAATTTAAATTGAATCATCGTAACCACCTACTCCATTAAATCTGTTGTCGATGTTTTCAAAAGTTTTATCGACATCTTCTTTAAATTTATTAAAGTTTTCTTCTAGTTTATTTAATTTGTTATGAAGTAAAGCTTGATTAATAGCTACTCTTTTAGAAACTTCACATTTTTCTCTATAGGTTTCATTAAAATCCTCTTGAAATTTATTGACTTTTTCAATAAGATCGGCTTTATATAGATTGAAATTTTCCTCAAAGTTTGTAAATTTTTCATCACAATTTTCTATAGATCTTTTACTTCTCGCTTCAAGTTTTTCATAGACTTCTGTTGTAAAATCTTTTAACATGCTGTTTTATGATTCTCATAATTTTGTTTTAGTTCATTAAACATTTTAATAGGATCTTCTAATTGAATCATTACAAACAACAACATCAAATGGATTAATTCCTTTTACTAACACTGCTAATTCTTTTTCCTTTAAAATCTAAGGCATTTTTAACATTCGGATCATGTAAATCAACAATATCGATGTTTTCTGATAATTTTAGAGGTTTTTAAAATTTGTTCTTTAACAACAACATCATGTTTGTCAATACCAGGTCGAACACCGACAATTCTTTTTTTATTAGCTAAACTAACATAATTCTTTTCAACTTTGATCGCTTCAGTAATTTTATCAGCTTTTTCGATATGAGACATTAAATTGGTAAATAATTTTTTTACACCATCATCAACTTCTTTTTCCAATGTTTTTATTTTATCAGCAACTTCATTTGAACTCATGAAATTTGCAAGTTTGTTATCATATTCTGCTTTAAAATCTTCAATCTCGAACAGCAAACATATCTGAATCTGGAAGGTTTTTGTAATACATTTTCTAACTTGTTATCAAACTCTCATTTCTCAAACTATCAAAATTCAAACTATTATCTACATTTTGAATAATTTGTGTTCCAAATACGTAAAAAATATTTTTGTGAATCCATATTTATTAAGTAATAATTTGTTAACAACTTCTTTAAAATCTTTAACCAGTACTCAGTTCATTCAAAACAAAAACACATAAATGACCAAAAAATTGGGGGATCTTTATAGTCTTGAATCTGAGAATCATTGTAAGTAGACGCTTGATTTTTTCAAATATTTAATCAATTCTATAGGTGGTTTGTCCTCAATTCTTCCATACGAATCAAAATAACATGCATTCTTATCATTTTTATAATAACAAATCCAATGCGTTCCACTTCCCATAATCGAGTCTAAATTCACAATTCCACATATCAAATTTCTTAACTTTTTCAGGTAATGTATCTCTCATGAAGATTCCTCTAAAATGTTTAATATTTTTGCAGATTTCTTCCAATTCCCCGAATGTTAAAGGTTTAAATTTTTTTTTCAATGTTTGATTTCACGTAATTCAAAGTTTTTTCATCTAATCCAGATCCTGTAAACATCTTCCAACTCTTTATCTAACCAATTTAAAATGTTTCGAATAACAATAGGAATCACATCCTTTTTAACGATTGGAGCAGCTTTACGAACATAAGGAACAACATTTTTAACAACTGGAATATTTTCTCCAAAATCTAATAAATCTTTCAAAAGACCACCATTTTTAAGTTCTTTCAACTGATTATAAGAAAATTCTATTCTGGTTCCTTTATTGTTTTTCTTATGTTTTCGAGTTTATTGTATTGTCTATTTGTTAAAAATATCTTATCTTCGCCATTTTTTTAGTTGATCTATTTTAAATTGAATACTAACGGGTATTTTCTTCTTAAAAGCGGATTTTATTTTTTCTTTCTGATTTTTGCTGAAGTTTACGTTCACCTCCATTTATATAGTTTAAAATTTCAATTTCTCTTCGATTCCCATTCCTAGTTTTTCTCTTCAAAAAACATTGCTCTAAGCTGTTGGAAGCGCAACAAATTCTTTCACCTAAACTAGCATCTTTTGATAAAAATCTATCCATTGCCTTATCTTGCAAAACTTTTTCTGCGATATGTCTGGAATTTGTGTCTCTATGTTTTGCATAAAAAATATCGTGTTCCATAGCAGCTTGATCTAATTTATTTATACCAGGATCTCCTCTTTTTAGTCTTTTTTCGAGTTTTGTGCCAGGCCCCCAGATACTGATAAGTTGGTACGGTGTAATTCAAAAGGTAAATTGTTGATAAATATCATTCAAAAGTCCACTACCCTCAATCATAGATGAACTTATTGCCGGCAAAAATTCGTTTTAAATATTTAATTCCATCAGGTTTTTCAATCATTTCGTCAAGTTTGTTCAAAATAAAATCTTTAATTGCTTTCTTTTCATTCAAAAAATTGTTTATTTCCAGCCTTCTCTTGAGCATAAATATAAATTAATAATTCCATCGAGTTTTGTCCAAATCGTCGATATATCTGTATTCAATCTTATTATCATTGTATTTTTCTTACACCTGATGATCCTTCGATTCGTTTTTTTTTCCCAAATTGGTTTAATCAAATCAATTGAGATATTTTTTACCTTTACCCTTGACTTTGGTTTCTTAGTTGATGGATCATTATTTTTGTAAATTGAATCAGATTTCCATAAAAAATTTCTGTTTACTTTTTTCAAGTCTTCTTCAGAATATAAACCGTCTTTTTGGAACATCAGTGGCCTGTTAATAATCTCCATAAACCTTGAGTTCCTTTATATGTTTTATCTTCAATAATTATATCATTATGTTCAAAATTAATAACGGGTAAATTTTCCAATCATAAAACTTTTCTTTTTTTTATCCCAATACAAACCAAATTTATCATCTTTTACTCTAGGAAGGAATTTTTTACCAATTTTACCAATTATTATATCCGTTGTTCCAGGACTTATTGGTTCAACTATGGTAGAGTCTTCAATGATTCTAGGTCTAAATGGTGTTGAAGATGGTAATATTTGGCAATTCAAACTCTTCTACTTCAGATTCTGGAATCGAAATATCAGCAAATTGTCGTACAACCTGGAACCAAATTCATTAAATTTTGATTATCGCTTAAAACATTTTCAATTTTGCCCTCAACATTTTTTATTGCAGAAGTTTACAGGTTTGATTAATTTTTGAATAAGTTCTTGTTCTTCTTCATCCATTCGAATCTCTGTTCTTTATAAATTCTTTGATTTAATTTCTTTTCGATTTGATCAAGTTTTTTTCGCTTCTTCAGAAGTTACGTTCGCCATTTATTTTAGGAAAATTTTGAAACGTGGAACGTAAAACGTGAACGTGGAACGTAAAAACGTGAACGTGGAACGTAAAACGTGGAACGTAAAAACGTGAACGTAGAACGTGAACGAGAACGTGAACGAGAACGTGAACACGAAACGTGGAACGTGAACACGAACGTGAAACACGAACGTGAAACACGAACGTGAAACGTAAACATGAACGTGAAACGTAAAACACGAACGTGAAACATGAACGTGAAACATGAACGTGAACGTGGAACGTGAACGTGGAACGTGAACAGATTTACCGTTTTTCTGTTATTTTCATAATGTAAATAAAAATTAAAGATAATATAAAAATAATTTGTAACAAATATTTTATCAAGTAGATTTGTCAGACCACTGAGCAGCATTTATATTAGAAAATTTATTCAGATATTTACCATTTTTAGGCTTCAAAGTTAGATTAATAGTTAAAAATCCGTAGTCTTCCTTCCAAATTTTTATCACATAACTCAATAAAGTGGTTAAAATACTCATATCAGATCCCACATAATTGTAATAAATCTTTCTCGAATAGTGATCATCTTGCTTAAAAATACACAACATATTCAGGTTATTTCGTTATAACTTGTTTATCAATCTTTGAAAAGCATTGGGAAAAGATAGATACAAGATATGTTTTTGTGACGGGACATTTACGAAATATTCCCTTAATAACGTCTTGATTTTTCTAAAATTACAATCATTCAAAAACGATTAACGAATTGGGTTTACATTTCGCTTAACGGAACTATGTCCTCGGCAGCATTATAAAAATATGATATTTTCTTACTTAAGTTCTTCTCAATATTTTCAAATCTTTCTTGTAATTTTTTATAAGCGTCCCTGTTTCTAAAGATTTACTAAAGACGTACAAATTGGAATAAGGAATCAACCTATTGTAGATAAAATTCAATAATAAAGTTATTTTTCCACATCCACTTGAACCAACAATTAACAATCTGATTGGTTGATCTTTCTTATTTTCTTCAAACGTTTGAAGTTTTATCTGATCTTTTTTGCTTTAAAAATTTCTCCATTTAAATAGCGAAAATGAAGCTGTTTCAAGTTGACTTCAGAAAGCTCTAAATTAGTTTTAAACTTGGAACATCCTATACACTTAGAGGAAGAATCAAATTATTTTATCGGTTTAAGCGGTTTTTATTCTGACAATTTTGTAAATAAATATTAGTGAAAGTTCTCCTTATTGTATAGGATTTAGTGAGAAGAACATAACAAAATATTATGGTTTAAACAAAGGATATTATACCTTCGATCAAATAAAAAATTCCCTTAAAAATTATCTGAAAACATTCAAACAATCAGATAAAATCTTTAAACTTTGACGAAAACAAGTTTGAAATGCAAAAAAATTATCTCTCTAATAAAATTCAAATAAAATCACCAGTAAGAATAATGTTTTCAGCAATTATTGTAGATTTTATTAGGGTTTGTTCAAGAAACTATTGAGCCAAATCAGGTATATTTAGGAAATAAAACGCCAAAATTTAGGGACCGTTTGATGTACATTGAAGTACATTGTAATCTCGTTTGAACCTAGTTTTGAAAATCATACCGAACATTTACACAAAGAATCTGAAATTTTTGTACACTTTTTTTCCCAAATGTTGCTTATGGGATCAAAAATCAGTGAAAAAACCGAATGAAATCGATTATATTCCAATTAGAAAAAATATTAAAAGAATTCAAAAAATCGTTCTAACTATACAGACTCTGAGGTAAATTTATTAAATAATGAGAGTAAAACAACAATATATTTAAGATTGAAAAAGGATTAAAATGGACCCCAAAATATAAAAAAAAAGCTTCCGAAAAACATACATTCTGAAGGTAGGGGTGATTCGCCCCCGCCTTCAAACTTTCAAAAAAAAAACACTGTTTTCATTAATTAATCTGGGCTTTATTCTCAAAATAAAAATTACTAGTTAAATTTCTTTTCTATCTAAATGGAGACAGTTGTAGATCCAATAAATAATCAACTTAGATTTGAAAACAAACATATCTTTACAATTGTGGATTATAATAATGGAATTTTGGTTTAAAGCTAAAGATGTTGCAGAAAATTCTAGAATATGAAAATACGAAACACGCAGTTAGAGAGCATGTTGATAATGATGATAAATTATCATATTCTGAAATAAATAAGGTGGGTCATTCGATTGCCCTACCTTCTAACTTTCAAAAAATACTATTTTTCATCAATGAAATCAGGACTTTATACTCAAAATAAAAATTGCTTGTTAAATTTTTTTTCTATCTAAATGGAGTCTGTTGTGAATCTGCTCAATAATCAACTTAGATTTGAAAACAAACATATCTTTACAATTGTCGATGATAATAATGAATTTTGGTTTAAAGCAAAAGATATTGCAGAAATATTGGAATTTAAAAATACGATGAAAGCGATTAGAGATCACGTTAAAGAAAAATATAAAAAAAGCTTCGATAACATAGATTCAGAAGGGGGAACGAATCGTTCTTACCTTCAAACTTTCAAAAAAACACTATTTTTATTAATGAAACCGGGCATATATTCTTTAATACTGAAATCTAAAATGAAGATTGCAGAATTATTTTAAAATTGGGTTTTAGAAGAAGTTTTACCGAGTATTAGAAAAATATGGCGAGTACAAACTTGAAAACGAAAATAAGCAGTTAAAAGATGAAATAAAACAGTTACAAATTAAAGATGAAATGAAAATCATTGAAAATAGAGAATCAAGAATTGCGAATGGAATTAATGAAGAGAGATGTGGTATGTAAAGATTTTGATAAGAAAAAAACACCATGTTTTTGTATTAATTAAGAAGAATCACATGTGGGAATATCCTTATTACGTTATCAGAGCTCAAAAGAGAGAAATCCCGAAAAGATTGAAAGAACTTGAAATTGATTACCCAGAAATGGAAATTTTATTAAGACATGGAGATCCAAATAGTATAAATCTCTACAACCAAATGAAAGAATCTTTGAATATCTTATACAACGGAAATCATTTTACTACAAATATGGCAGAATCTCGACTGATTTATAGAATATCTAAATTACACGATGAAAATGTTAAACATTCGAATTATGATAGTTTGTTTGTAAATGTCTTTTAAGACTATAGAAATGTTGAATTTCTCTTCCGCATACGCAAAGAACTGGTCTAGCAAAGATTTGTTTAGCACAATCTTTTACAATATGCTTGTTTGTTGTCTTTACTATAATGGAGATTATAAAATTCTGAAATATTCTTAACCTTTTTACACCGTGTGCACTCTTTCTCTTCTAAAGTTAATTTTTCCATTTTATCATATAATTCTTTTCTATATTTCTTATTACAATCCTTACAATAATAGCATTAATCCATCTTTTCTAGTCTTATCTTGAAAAAACTTCGACAAATCTTTAAATTCTTGACACTTATACATTTCTTTTGGGCCTCCATTTATATAGAAAAAATTACAGCTTTGACTTTTTCAATTCATATTCGTAATAAAACTTCCGGTTATTTCTCAATTTTCAAAGTTTCCAAGTTTATTTAATTCGTCTAATATATCAGATTTTGCTTCGCCTTTATATCCATACGGTACTGTATCGATCTTATTTTCTAGGACATTTCTCTTATCATCTTTAGCGTTCAGTGCAGCTTGTTTATGGTGATGGTATACAAATCATGTTTATAGCTTTTGATTACTGTCATCTCCCTAAATTCTTCCTTTATCTTCGAACAAACAATCTCTTCAAGTTTTCGATATTTATTGTTTTATTTACAACGCTTCTCTTAATTCCTTTACATCTTACTGGATTTTTTGTCTAGATATTTGTACGAGTACATCTTTGATCTCAATCCACAAAATTCTTCTAATATCTCGCCGTTCAATTCGTCTTTGAATTTTCCTATGACTTTCTTATTTTTAGTAGTGAAAACATTCATGATCTTTTGGATAATCACTTGTATCAAGTCATCTATATTTTCTTTAATAATTTTAAAGGGATCTCGTTTCAATTCTAGGAAATAACTGTCCTGTATCCATGTAACACAGATTCAAATCTAGATCAAACTTCTTTAATTTGTTGTATTAAAACTCGTTACATTAGCAATTTTTGAGAGGTCGAGAACTGAAAATCCTATGTAAATCGGTTTGTTAAATTTAACCTTTTGTTTGTACATGTGTACTCGCTATACAGTTGTCGTCAAAGATATTGAAACATTTGAAATTCGTTTTCTTAGCTTGTTTCATTGAAAATTCTTCGTTTCCTAGTTTAATATCACATCTATTTCTTACATTTTCCATCGATTTTCCAAAAACCGAGTTGTTCATAAGCTTATAAAAGTCCTTCTCAAAGTCACTTATAGCCTTGGTTCTCATACTAGTATTAAAATCGATATATTCTTTCATGAAAGGTTTCTGATCAAACGCAATTAACCCTATTCACATGTTTTAAAAATCATACCTTGTTCTAGATAGAATTTCAAATTTCTAGAATGAACAACATATTCTGTTTTGTTTTAAAAGAGTTGTGCAAAGTTTGTTGTTATAATGTTCTGGAGCAAGAGGTAAATCTTTGTGATGTTCATGCAAATTTGTTGGATATTCAAGATCAACTTCTAAAATATATCCATAATCTTCGTCGCCAGTGAGTTCCAAAATTGTTTCTTTCCATTCTGCTGTTGTATACGTTATTAGGATCCATCCACTTGATTTCGTTATATGGTAAATTTTGCATAAGTCCATACCCATAAAGGTTGTTTGCCATCGACGTACAACAAATAGTTTTCGGGCTTTGTCTTATCAAAATCTTTTAAATATTTGTTATTTGCTTTCACATATCGTTTAATACATTGAGAAATGCCTCCGCGAATACCTTTTTCGATCATCAAATACATATTATAAATCACTAATTAATTGTAATTCTATCTTCGTTAATTTTAACATAGCATCCCATTGCAAGACTGGGAGCTGTTAGATAGTGTGCTGGATCAAGTTTATAGCAATTCAAACAAATATTCCTAAAATTTTCAAAGATATCAGCGAGCAATAGAACATCTTGAATGTTATAGAGATCAGAGTTAATTTCCTAGATTTTTCTTCTTTTAATTTGTTCCAAACATTTAAGTATGTGTTGAAAATCTTTCTCAGATATGCTCTCGTCTGTCAAAAGTGAATCAGAAAACTTGAGTTCTCAATTCTTCTGTGTAATCAAGTTTTTCAATACTGTCGATAAATTCGTAAGGAAATATGCCTTTTTCCAGATAAGAATTTTAAAGATTTCTTCTTCGTCATTTGGTTGTCTATCTAGAATTGCGTTCAGACCATCTTGTATAAAATGATTTGTATGTTTGAAATAATCTTTTTTGAGGTTTTTAGCTAACTTTTCTATAGACGATGCCATAAATCTGAACGTATCTACGAAAGAAGAACTTTATAAATTTTCTAGGTTTATCATTGTCAAACTCATAGCCATATCCAGAATTTACAGAATAATTTATATATTTTTCGTCTGTGTTTGCAATCAAATCAACGTTTCCATATTGTTTCGCCAATTCTTTTATGTACAAATGAGTATCGTAGTTACTCATATTGTGACAGAAAACTGGAATATTTTGTGGGAAAATTTCAAATTCAGATTGCAACATGCATGAGCTGCGCCTCGAAACTTGCCGGTTAAATGACAATGATCTCTTACTTTATTATAACTCTTATCTTTCCAACTATCAGGAGTAAAACCATACTGAATTGACCCAACATCATAAGCAGACCATTCACAGATGTGACAAACGTTTGCATTTTGGTATGAAATTTCTTCTTCTTCAGTCAATTTCATAGGTTTTTTATTCTTAGAATTATACTTTTTAGCTATGTATTTCGATAATTTATTAAGTTCTTCAAACAATTTTGCAGGAACATTTGGCAAATCTTCTTCATTTTTTGCTCGATAACATATCGGCTTGTACATACGATTGGTCACATTTGACACTAAATATAGAGTAAAACCATAAGGAATGTGCTTCTGAATCTTGGTTGTAATCGATCTTTGTGGATTGTTCTTGCATGTCGGAATGTTTTCTAATATGCTTTCAAAATCCATATAAATAACGTAAGGATGAGAAAAATTTCTTTTGATAATTAGTAAATGTTGTTGTTTGACCTGGAAACGGCATAATTGGCCTTACAAACTTCGTGTTGCTTGCAAATTTCTAAATGATCTGTTAAATCTCCAGATTTGTAGAAATGGCTTAAACATCTTCTGCATAGAAATTTTTTATTTTTACACGTTAGATAACTGAGGAAAATACAAG
>NW_025781295.1:0-41227 GCF_021130785.1 Homalodisca vitripennis | reverse complement strand
TATTTGTATGCCAAATATTTTTCTCGATATATATATATTTATAGTATATATCAAACAAAATATCTGTTTTAGGAAAACTAAAAATAACAAAATGGGAAAAGAATATTCACACTTACTTTCTTTAGAGAGAAAAGTGAATTTAAATTCAATATGATCATATAATTTATATATTTATATATGATTATATATCTTTAAATTATAGAAGGTCATATTAACAGTACATAAGAAACGCAAGAATAAGAGCTATTTTAATATATTTGTATACGTAACACATTTAAATTGTCAGAAAAAGTAGAGATATATGTTAGAATGGACTCATGAATTTAATAAAATTCACCTCTTCCAGAGAATAACACCACCTGCTCACAGTTATTCAACTTAGAATCGCTTTCCAATACTGGACCGCCACAGTGAGCCTTGCATTCATACAGTTGAGGTCCATTTGTATGTCAGCGTTACTTTGCCTCACATTACTCATTGTTTTGGGCTGTGGAGACTGATATATACTCACATCAACTCATTGTTGTGGTATATTTTAATGTTAAGGCAGCTTTTTACTCAGATACCCTGAAGAATTCCACAAGAAGTCAAGTGAAGTAATTTGTCCCCAAGAAAAGATTCTTCTGAACAGACACTTATACTTTTAGACTTATATTCTTTCTTATACTTATAATTTCACGAATTTGGATGTGGAATAAGAGTTTCCAGAAATATAGTGGCCTATAAATTTAACTTACCTCCGATAATATCAGGAGCTAATATTACAGCTAGGCAGTTTACGTATTCTGAGAGTTAGTCGAGGAAAGTATGATATTACACAGACAAACGTTTAAGTTCAATTGTATCGTTACTGAGGTAAAGTGGATTGGATTTGAAAAAGCAAAGTAAAAAACAAAACTTACATAATTATTTAGTTGTTTTGTAAAATTGCAATAAAGGTTCAATCACAATTATCTTAGGACAATCCAGATTATTGGTACAATCAAGTTTTCGTTATCAGACATGACATTGATGGTCATACAGTTCTTGTAATAAACATTTAAAATGTTACAAATTAGTACTTTGACGTGTTACGCTCAGTAACACAAGGTAGAGGTCACGTCACATGTTACAACATGTTTACGCTGCGTTGAGGTTTCCTGTAACATTTAAAATTAACACATTAACATTTTATAGATGTCCCTGCGGGCAGAAATATGGAAAGACAATCATAACAAAAACGAATTTAACACATAATGACGCATCATTGAACTTACTCTGGTGGAAAAGAAGTTCATGCAACATTAAAAGTCTATATGTGAAATCGCTTTCGACATGTCTTGCCTATGATACATTCAAATTTATGTTCATTAAATTGGGTTTTATATCAGTGTTTAAATGATAAGTCTACATAAGTCAGTACATATATGTACTGTGATTAGTTGGGCTAATATGACACATAAGAATCTCTTAAGGGTGTAATTAGTTTGTTTACACCCAATTTCCATCATGGTGAACCATAAGACTTATGTAAAAATATTCACTAACGCTCAGCCAAATTCCGTGACGTGGCTACAACCATTATCGAACTGAATGTTCCTTATATCGAAATGAAGCTTCATGAATATTTTCTAGGCGTTAGGTCAGCTCGTTTATGAAATATCGTGCAAACAGAAATGACAATGTTTCCATTCTTAAGGATAGGCTTCGCTAAAACTTAGGAAATACAAACAAGAAACTCGCACTATCTGCAGTACATACTACACATATCACGTAATAGTCTACACGAGAAGTTAGTATCAGATCATAACTTAAGTTTGGGTTTCCATTAAGAAATGATTACAAGTTCTGTAAGGGATTCCTTAACAAAGCTCACGGAACAATGTTTATGGTAACTTGTTTTACGTTGAAGCTCCAAACGTGTTCGCTATAACTCCAGTACTAACCTGTAAGTTACAAAATATTTACGTCAAATTTGTTTAAGATCCGTCCAACAATAAGAGATCGTAGGATTTTTTTGTAAATTTGCCATTTTTACTTTAAGTTAAATATACAACACTGCGTTTTAAAGATTAAAATCCACCCCCTTCCTCAGGTATAAAATCTTAATAAGAATTCTAATACGTAAGATTAAGCAGCCACAAATATTTCACTTGCGATTCACCCCATGAACCCCAGTCGTTCACTTTAACTAGGTAATAACATGATATTTAGCACCCTTGGCTCTATGCAGTAACAACACTTTGGTTCATTCTCTCCAGTCTGTGGCATGTATTTTTGTATATTATGTATTGGGAGCTTTTGGCACCTGAGGTTGAGGGTAGAGATCAAAGCTCGATACGTTGAGTTTGATTTTTTTTTATTTATGACGATGGCAAGTCTCGTTTTTTTTTTAATTTATCCATTGGGAAAAATAATCTTTAAACAGAGAATGATAGATCCAAACCGCATATTTTATCACCATTTCTAATTTTGACATACTCTTACTCCCCCACGTTTATTTTTTAAAGAATACCAAGAACTAATTCTTCAATCAACCTGGGTTCATAACGAGCTTAAGTTTCGTATCTGCAATAGAAATTTGTTTTCTTAATTTGGCAAAAGTCAAAAAAACGTATGGCCACAGTAGTGTGTACAGACAGACACGCTATAAAATATTTTCGTATATATATATATAATATATATAATATATATATAATATATAATAAATATACATATTTATTTATTTACTAGTTCTCTATATGACAATTAATCGTATGGCGATTAGTAAAATACTTCAACTTCAACTTAATGTCCAAATATTCCCCCTCTGAATGCCAAAATATCATGTAAATTTGTTTACAAAAGTTATACATATATGGATTGAATAATTCATTAGTTTTAAGTGTGGTCTTATTTGAAATAAGCATTCGATCTACTGATGCGTGGAATATTGATACATAGTAATCAGCTGATGCGTGGAGTATTGATACATAGTAATCAGCTGGTGTGTGGAGTATTGATACACAGTAATCAGCTGGTGCGTAGATTATTGACACATAGTAATCAGCTGGTGTGTGGAGTATTGATACACAGTAATCAGCTGATGCGTAGAGTATTGATACATAGTAATTCAGCTGGTGTGTGGAGTATTGATACACAGTAATCAGCTGGTGCGTAGATTATTGATACATAGTAATCAGCTGGTGTGTGGAGTATTGATACACAGTAATCAGCTGATGCGTAGAGTATTGATACATAGTAATCAGCTGGTGTGTGGAGTATTGATACACAGTAATCAGCTGGTGCGTAGATTATTGATTGTCAGTAATCAGTTTGTGCGTAGAGTATTGATTGTCAGTAATCAGTTTGTGCGTGGAGTAATTGATACACAGTAATCAGCTGGTGCGTACATTATTGATTGTCAGTAATCAGTTTGTGCGTAGAGTATTGATTGTCAGTAATCAGTTTGTGCGTGGAGTATTGATACACAGTAATCAGCTGGTGCGTAGAATATTGATTGCCAGTAATCAGTTTTTTGCGTAGAGTATTGATTGTCAGTAATCAGTTTGTGGCGTGGAGTATTGATACACAGTAATCAGCTGGTGCGTAGAGTATTGATTGTCAATAATCAGTTTTGTGCGTGGAGTATTGATGGACAGTAATCAGCTAGTGCGTGGAGTATTGATACAAAGTAATCAGCTAGTGCGTGGAGTATTGATACACAGTAATGAGCTGGTGCGTAGAGTAATTGATTGCCCAGTAATCAGTTTTTGCGTAGAGTATTGATTGCCAGTAATCAGCTGGTGCGTGGAGTATTGATAGACAGTAATCAGCTGGTGCGTAGAGTATTGATTGTCAGTAATCAGTTTGGGCGAGGATTATTGATACACAGTAATCAGCTGGTGCGTAGATTATTGATTGTCAGTAATCAGTTTGTGCGTAGAGTATTGATAGTCGGTAAACAGCTTGTGCATGGAGTATTGATACACAGTAATCAGCTGGTGCGTAGAGTATTGATTGTCAGTAATCAGTTTGTGCGTAGAGTATTGATTGTCAGTAATCAGTTTGTGCGTGGAGTATTGATACACAGTAATCAGCTGGTGCGTAGAGTATTGATTGTCAGTAATCAGTTTGTGCGTGGAGTATTGATAGACAGTAATCAGCTGGTGCGTAGATTATTGATTGTCAGTTATCAGTTTGTGCGTAGAGTATTGATTGTCAGTAATCAGCTTGTGCGTGGAGTATTGATACAATAAGTAATCAGCTGGTGCGTGGAGTATTGATACACAGTAATCAGCTGGTGCGTAGAGTATTGATTGTCAGTAATCAGTTTGTGCGTGGAGTATTGATAGACAGTAATCAGCTGGTGCGTAGATTATTGATTGTCAGTAATCAGTTTTGTGCGTGGAGTATTGATGGACAGTAATCAGCTAGTGCGTGGAGTATTGATACACATTAATGAGCTGGTGCGTAGAGTATTGATTGACAGTAATCAGTTTTTGCGTAGAGTATTGATTGTCAGTAATCAGTTTGTGCGTGGAGTAATTGATACACAGTAATCAGCTGGTGCGTAGAGTATTGATTTGTCAGTAATCAGTTTGTGCGTGGAGTATTGATACACAGTAATCAGCTGGTGCGTAGATTATTGATTGTCAGTAATCAGTTTGTGCGTAGAGTATTGATTGTCAGTTAATCAGTTTGTGCGTGGAGTATTGATACACAGTAATCAGCTGGTGCGTAGAATATTGACTGTCAGTAATCAGCTGGGTGCGTGGAGTATTGATTGACAGTAATCAGCTAGTGCGTGGAGTATTGATTGTCAGTAATCAGCTTGTGCGTAGAGTATTGATTGTCAGTAATCAGCTGGTGCGTGGAGTATTGATACACAGTAATCAGCTAGTGCGTGGAGTATTGATTGTCAGTAATCAGTTTGTGCGTGGAGTATTGATAGACAGTAATCAGTTTGTGCGTGGAGTATTGATAGACAGTAATCGGCTGGTGCGTGGAGTATTGATTGACAGTAATCAGTTTGTGCAGCGTGTAGTATTGATAGACAGTAATCAGCTGGTGCGTGGAGTATTGATTGACAGTAATCAGTTTGTGCGTGGAGTATTGATAAACCGTAATCAACTAGTGCGTGTAGTATTGATGATAAACAGCTGGCGCAAAAAAGTATCATTGTTGATGCAGTGGTAACAGCGAGTTGGCAGCGACAGGCTTACCAACCTGCCCACTTTTCCTGTTTTCATTGCCTAAGCGCCACTTCTCGTGATACTCTATATTTCCGTTTATATTTTACTGGAATTTCATAACGGAAACCTTGTTGAAGATAAGAATTCACATGTTTTATTTTTTATTATTTTTCTTGGACACTTCTTGTATTGATACTTCGGCTGTAGTTTTATATTAAATAACCTTCATTTAATAATTGAAAAAAGTTATTAATAAGTTATGTTTTGACAAGCTTCATATAATTTAAAATATTTTTTATTGGAATATATGTAAGATTTCATGAAATAAAAATTGTTTTATAAAAAAATTAAAATTTAGGCGGAATGTAACAGAACAAATTAGAAAATACGATTGATTATAGGTTATGTATTAATTTTTGGGAGAGTTGGAGTTTTTGGCGTCTATTCAGATGCACCCTGTACAACGCTTTACCTCGCTTTCTACAATCTATTAGATAAGAATTTCATGTTACGATATCGTTGTATACTTCGTAGGTCTTAAACAATCACAGTTTGTTGACTCAGAGGTAAGTAACTGTATAAACTGCATTAACAAACTGTACACAAGAGTTAAAAATAAGGACTCTTAGTAGTTGTTTTAGGGCTGTTTCATGTTAAACATTACTGTAACTAGGAAAATATGGGTTCAGCACGTCAAACGGACAGTGTGTTTTTGATATACAATAAAGGCCTACTATATTTCGAATATATATCGTGGGCCAGCCTAATTTTCAGGGTATAATTCATAACATTATCCTAACAGGAAGTAATGAGGGCGTCGATGCGGATATTTCGTTAGGATTTAGTTATGATATTTCATTAGATTATCTGGTCCAAATAATTGCCGCAAGACCCTGCAATCCATGGTTTGTTTAGCTAACATTGTTGTATTTATTTGAGCCCACAGCCCTTAGGCTATTCGACCTTCCACGCCCTGATAGCACAGGCACAAATGTTTTTAGCCAGATATACGATAGTACTTTATTACCCAGTGTTAAAAATTAAAATAAATCCATCTTCGTTGCCTTATGTTTCTTACATCGTATTACTAACTTTAAAACTTTAATGCAAGTTTGAGGGAAGTTCTTTTGTAAAGACAACAATAGAAACTCCGACTCGAACTTTCTTGTGGATATCGATCGTTTTATCTTTAATACAGACAATGAATAATTGGAGAGAAAACTGCAATTAAAAATATGAATAATGCAAATATTATTATGTCTAGCAATCAAACAAGATTATTTCAGCCATATAATACAAATTTAGAGGCATGTTTTGAATTAAAAATACGGTTGTGTTTGATTCATAAAGTGATTTACGTGCCAAATCTAGTCCAAACCCGCTCATTAAGGTTTATTATAATTGGTTACTAACAACAACCAAACATTTTTATTACACACACTTTCGAACACACACACACACACACACACACACACACACACACACACACACACACACACACACACATACATTACATATATGCATTCAAAAATTTTGAACACAGTGATTTTATAACAAATAAAATTGATGAATTTTAAAATCATCAGAGCTTAATACATTTTACGTTATATTTTAGAGAATGAAAATTGGATACTTTTGTACCGTACATAAAAAACTGTTGCTTTCAGATTTTTAAGTTTTTAATTTAAAAATTGCTCTCATTGTGAATGGGTTTAAAAATACAAAAACTTAATACTCCTCACCAAAATATTATTTATGACACGAGTACAACATTTTATTTTATACACCGAGATGCTAATACAGACATGTAAACTGAAAACTATTTTTAATTAGCATTACTTTTACAAGAACTTCTAGGAACATAATGTAAGACCCTGTGCATATAAAAAAACCCTAAAATAAAAAAAATTATTTAATTAAGATATTAGTTTCAAAATAAAAAGCTTAATATTGTGTAATATTATTTTATATATGTTTAAATATTTGTCAGAAAACTCTGATATCTATTACCGAATATATACCAACCAAACAACATCTTGTTAAACCTAATTATGTTTATTAACAGCAACTTTTGTCGTTGTTTTATTGTTTATCAGCCTTATATTTCTTGAAATGTTTTGTAACAAAATTTTAATGTACTATATGGAGATAAAAAACGCCTCCAGGAGGATTCATTTCCTAGTTGGTTTATACCTTCCAGTATATCCTACACTGGTACAGCAAAACTGATGTGTCACTTAAATTTGGGTAACCTTATGGAGTTGGCATATCATTAACAGCTAATGTCGATATATTGGGGTGGAAGGGTTTATCAATAGGTCTAGTCTACTGCAGAAGACGACTGTTGCTAGTATAGTCATAAAGACGTGTCACCCCTGCCTGCATTGACTGGTGAGGCTGGTACAGAGGTTAGCACTCCAAGGATAGCCTTCCTTCTTCCAAGGAGACATGGCTGAGATTAATATTCAAAATACTTCTTTATGTATATCGACAGGAGGCAGCCCATACCCTTGCTTACCCATCCAGAATATCATGTCACTAAGGAAGCAGAGCAAAGGTACTTTTTAACACTCAATACAATTTCTGAGCTTTTTTCTTAAGATACAAGGTTGCTTCCACTAACAGAATTATATAGTATTTCTTCAATTTAATTTACATTAAAGAAATGTTTTATGAAGAAAGGGTTTTATGTATTTAACAAATCCACCACCATAACCAAAAAACAGGAATTTATTTGTTAATTGGGTAAACTTATTTATATTTTTAGGCTAAAAAAATCTAGTCTTATTTTTGAACGCACTAATTAAAAATAATACATTTGATAAAAATTATTAAAATTTGAACACTATCAATTAAAAATATTACAAATTTTACAAAGAAAAACAGATAGCAAGTGTTTTTTTTCTTGCTATAGCTACCAGTAAAATATAGTAATGCTAAAATTTTATTTACAAATTAATTAACCTTTATAGTGTCAGAATGTGTTAAACAACCTAGGTAGTGGCAAGCTGATAGAGATCTTAACATCCAAGAAGTTAATGAAAATGCTTCAACCATATAAGAAATAATTTACTAAACACTCATAACAATGTCGGTCTCCTTAACGCTCATAAAGGTTTTGTAAAATTAGTTGATTTCCCTTGTGACCACCAAGGAATTCTTTAAGATATTAAAATACATTTGCTATCAACAGGACATTCAATCGAGCTTTCATTGATTTAAATTTGATAATTCAATATCCTCAGGAAGACTGCCAATTATTTTAACCTCAACTTTTATTAGGTATCGTTCGAAGTTCTATGCTGCTGAAACACGATAGTAGTTCATTCCCTTGCTGTTCTTGTCCAGCAGCTGCGACATGAATGTTTCAAGTCTAGCTAAATTAAAAGTAATTTTGATAAATCCGTTATACACTAGTACAAAAACATTTATTTGTGCAGGGAAATACGCTTAAACTAATTTTAATGTTTGATGTGTTATTTAAAAGATATCACTGTGAAAGGTGTAACATTTTGTTATTATTTTAAATTTGAAAAGCAATACGGCTCCACCCCATTTCATTGTTAGGTTTTGAGTGATATTTAAATGAACTTGATAAATGTTTAGACCTCCACTTGGTTTGAATATTATGGTAAATTAAAACAACACTTTCATAACAAAAAAAAGCTGTTACAAAATACAAAAATTTGTAAAGCTAGCGGAACATCAGAGAGTGTTTATGATGTTATATGCAGGAACAATTACAGTCATGCTGTGTAAAAATGTAATGGCGTTGCGTTTGAGCTGCTTAAAAAGTCTTTGAAGCAAAAGGCTTCAAATAGATATAACATTTTGGCTCTAATTTACAATGACAGTATGTGTATTTAACAGTATATAAATTACTCAGTATATGTATACTTTACTGACACTGCGGAATTTTACTGTAGCAACAATTTCATGTTACTCTTCAAATATTTATAATTGCTTGCAAGAGCAGGATCGCTCAGTCGGTCACCCATGCCAATAGCAGCCAGCCACGCTCGACGTTGCTCGTAATAACCGTTGTAACCCGCTACACTGCGCCATTGGCTCACTATATAGTGTGCAAACTACTACTAAAACATTACTATAAGAATAGAAAATACCAATCCACAACTTTAAGTAAATATTTACTGTTATTAAATACAAACGGCTAAAGTGAACTTCATTAGAACAGACACACAACATTGTAATATTTTAAGGGCAGTATTTAGACCTAACGAATGGCAGATATGGAAATGTCTCCCCAGGAGGGTTCACTTATACCTTCCAGTTGAACCCACAGTGGGTACAAGCACAAACCGATGTGTCACTTAAACCTGAGCAACCTTATGGATGTTCAGTGTGGCAAATCATTAACCGCAGATGTCGAGATTCTGAGGGGCAAGGGTAATTCGATAGGGTCTAGTCTACTGCGTGAGATGACTGTTGGAGTTGGTGGATATAGTTCCCCTAAGAATAATAATAATATGGAAATAGCTATGCTATATAATATTATTTAAATGTCCAATAAGCTATGTTTACAGATTTTTCAGATCCGAAAATAAACTAAAAACACCAGCTACTATAGTCAGGAGACAAAGATGGCCATGACCTTGTGTTTATTTATTACAGAAGTTCTCTTTGATGTAACATTTGTTTATACCTCAGCGCACGTAGAGGGTAAAAACACAAGCACGTGCCACCCACTGCTGTCAGTTTGGTGTTTATCCACTACCACTATGTCTTTAAATAAGTAAATATGCAAGTTCACATTTTTTCACAACAAAGCACTATAGTACATTTTAAACTCGAGCTGCATTATCATTATTTGAACAGTGTGCTAGAAATATAAGCAGTGCTATTTCTTTTAATACCACTTGTGAGATTGTTAAGTTTTGCTTCAGTTCACCTTCCACTTATTGCAGTGTCTTAAGTCTAACACTGTGCAATATTTTGGCTCCTGGAATCTGAAATCAACATCCATCCGAAGAGATCCAAAACAGTCGGCGACGTAGAAGTTCAAAACGAACTCTCTGCATCGTTACGATATCAGACACACTTGGACTACAAACAAATGTAATCAAGATGAAGTGGTGTTCTCTTTACTGCTAAGACAATGAGAACACCACTTCGACTGTTTTGGATCTCTTCAGATGTTGATTCCAGTTTCCAGGAGTCAAATTTTGCATATTTGTATATTTGTATGCAGGAGTATATAAATATTCTCACATTTGCAATTGTACTTTTTAATTTATATTTAATATGACGTTAATATTTTATGAATGTTGTTCAATTATTATTTCATTTGTTCAAAAAAGATTTATCAATTGTATTTTGTTGCTTATAAAATTAAAACATACACAAACCCTGCTGAACGAAATTCGCTATCTTTACATCGATATTACATAACTCTTTTTTACTGGTAACGCAATAAAAACTGATTCTCAGTAATCGGTAGCAATGCAGAATAATGCACAACATTGTTTTAAATCGTTATTTATCCGTAGAAAAGTTTAAGATTTTGATACATATAGCAGAATTTGACCAGTTTATAATTATATATCAAGTTTGTGTATATATTTTAAAGAATAAGATTCTCGTTTACAGTCAAAATCGGTACTTTGAACCTAACGCTCCATGTACATTACAGTTGAAAAGTCACACACATTTTAGCGAGACTGGTGTTTGTTGTTTGAATGTGGAACAATGAGAGTATTTGCTACAAGAGGCAAACAATAATTCAATGCGTGTGATCAGTAACTGACTGGACGTGTTTGTTTTCGCTGTGAGCAGCAAACAGAGTGAATGTGCCAGAATGAATACATCGAAACCAAATAAATATAAGGTCATTGTACCAGTAAATATAAATATAAAATAATCCACGTGTTTTACATACATCATACACTGTAGAAATAAGTGTAGATTTATTTTATTCTTATGATGATTTATTTGTTTTAAATAAGCGGCCTCGTTCCAGCCCTGTACTGATAGCGACGAAATAAAAACATGGAGATAATGGCCATCACGTGACATAATAAAACTGCAGCTTTGTGTAATATAAAGGAAAACACTGCCGACAGTTTTTATCTCTTGCTTCAATAACGACATAACCACTTTTCGCTGCTTATCTCTACTCCACTCCAATTGATAAGATCCATCTGATGTTAGGTTTATCTCTCTGAGAATCAGAAACGCCTCTCGGCGTCAACAGCTCCAGGGGCTTGTCGAGACTGTCATCACTGAGAGAAAAGAACAACTCACTCCTGCCCTTCCTTGGTTAGTAACCAACAATAACTTACCTTAAGTGCTACAGATCGTAAGTTCTTCAAGTTTAAAACAAATAAAATTTTTTATTGTATAAAAATGTTTTCCTTAATATTCATTACTTCTCATCTAAAAAAATCCTCTGAGTATACCATTTTAATACAAAAAACTGTATCATACACCAAGGTGAAATGCTCATACAGATAATCTTCCAAAAATGTCAATTAATTTATAAAAAACCTTGTACGTTTTGCAACAATCAATATAAATTGCACAAAAGAGAACACTACTATTCGAGGTTTGTGGGGTAAACTAATAAACTGAAATCTAATATTTTCTGAAAATTGTAAGCGAGATACTTTCAACTCTTACATAAAATTTAGGACTGAAATCATGGAAGAATTGTACCCCGGCTATGGCATATTTGAGGCTACGGATGTCTTGCTCGGGTCTCACAAGAATCCTTCCTATACTGTTCTAATTAAAGTTATGAGAAGAAAACCTTGTTAAAAATTAAAGGACAAAGAGGGTTCAGAACTAGATGATTTATGTAACTCCTCCTGATTAAGTCTTAGGGCATTCAACGTTTTAATATATCTATTTAGTGCGGACATTACATCAAGACAATGAAAAAGAAAGATGGTCTATTGCATGTTGTACTTTTTCATAGAGCGTAACTTAGCCTAGGATGATTTTAAATCCGTAGAAAAACTCCTTTTTATATTTAAAAATGAAATAAATGTCATTTCAGAATATGCTCTACTATCAAAAAATTAATTGAGTAAGGTTGGAGAGAAATAACTTTGCTGTCTCTAAATTTGCTGTTACTAAGAGATGATAGAGTTTATCGTCATCACCTGCTCGTTATCAGTGATGCAGACAGAGGTGGAGACAAACTGGCAGTAAATTCAATTCGTCGCTGCCGCAGCTCGGCTGTGTGACACCTTCCCCTTTATATCACATGTTTCCTCCAAGGAGGCAGTAACATTGTTAGTTCACAGATACACCTCTAGATATAACCTTCTGTGAGTATAAAGAAGGTAATGATGTGA
Source organism: Homalodisca vitripennis (assembly GCF_021130785.1). NCBI lineage: Eukaryota > Metazoa > Arthropoda > Insecta > Hemiptera > Cicadellidae > Homalodisca > Homalodisca vitripennis. The sequence continues at coordinate 28,758 of NW_025781295.1, read as the reverse complement.
CAAAGGTGGATGGTGTTCATGTTCATGATGTTGCCGGTAATCATCCAGGTGTGAGAGAATTGTTCAAGTCCTTTATAGCAGTGGTGTTAAAGTAGTGCATACAAAGTGTCGTTCACCTTGCGTAAAGAGTAATTGGGTTAAAAGTAATTGTTATAGGCTTAATTATTATATATTTTAATTATTTAGAAGGGCTAAACGATAAATATTGACGTTTTTTCTTTTATTTTGTCTTTGGAAACTGCAATAATCCCTATGGTGTTACATTTTACAAAACATAAACATAAACAGATAAGTGGCAGAGACAGCTTTCTAATGCAGTTGTTTCGCAACTTAATCGAGTTCACATGGTGTGATATGATAAATAAAGTTTACACTTCGTTAATTGGCTAATACCGTTATACACCTAAATGTTTTAGGACACAAAAAAAATTTAACATTTTACATATAATCTAATACAAGCAAGAAACTAGAAAAACGTATGGAAAGAGCAAATAAACTAGTCCGAGACTTCATTCAATTTATTTAACAGCAACAACATCGTCACAATGCAGTTTTTCGAGACCAGCCCTTCAAATTATGTGCAGCAGAACCAAAGTTATCGTAGGTGTATAATCTCCTAATTTTAAAACGAAAACTTAGTGTAATAGGATGTTATGGAATCATGGCGATTGATCTTAAAAATACGAAATATTTAATTTGATATTTGTCAACGTCAAGGCAACCAGTAAGGCTTCCACAAAAGTACATGACAACACACACACACACACACTACACACACACACACACACACACACACACACACACACACACACACACACAAACTGTTTACGTAACGTTTATGATTGAAATCATCTGTAGGCTAAATGACTAATAACTGCTTGCATTGCTTTCACGGAGGGGGGGGGGAAACGGGGGTCTGTAGGTGTTTTACATGAATCCAATGTAATCTATTTTGTAAAACCTATGTAGATAATAGTGAAATAGATTTACCGCTTTAAAAAGGGGGGTTTTAAAGAAACCTAATATTTCATTTACATTATTAAATACGAATTAGGTTAGAGTACATAACGAACAGCTAAATATAACCCAGTTAGGAGAAGGACTTGTATGCAGATTGCTGTCAGCTGACAGCGACTAGTGACGTAATAGCAGCGAACACAGGTGTCTCTTTACAACATTAGTTAAGAATTACGTTATCTCTCTCTCTCTCTCTCTCTCCCCCCCCCCTCTCTCTCTCTCTCTCTCTCTCTCTCTCTCTCTCACTCGAGTAGTAGCCTGGCATCCGTGGCGTACGCATCGTTTGTCGGACGCTCTGTGCCTTTTATACTGTATTGGCTTTTGTGCTGTTATTGCTGTTTTTCAGTCATTATGAAGTGTTATCAGTGTAATAGTGTTATTGACAAAGACGAGAAAACACTTAAGTGTACTGAATGTACACTTGTTTTTTTATCTAAGCTGTTTACAAAGTGGTAAGGAATTTCTAATTACTGACGAAGACTATGAGTATATATTGAATACCAATTCTGGATGGAAATGTGTTTCGTGCAATTTAAAAAAACAGTTGAAAGATGACGATACTACTATTAGATCTGTAGGTGTTAAATCTGTAAGTACTAAAATCCAAGCAAAAGTGTTAAAGGCGGTTCAGAAACTGATTCGGACACAAGCTCTACAGGGACTAATAAGAAATTAAGTTGCCAGACTTGTAAGAAAGGATTTTCACAACAATGCGTATAAAATGTGTGTGTGTTAAATGTAATTTATCGTTTCATTTGAAATGCGTAACTGAATTTAAATCAAGGGAAGAATATGGTAAAGTTAAAGCAACCTGGCAAGGTCAGCCGTGTGCTCAGGATATCCCAGGAATGCAGGAACCGATATCTGATAAGCTATTTCCAGCTGCGGGGCAGGCCTTATCTGGTGATATCGTATCACTGTCTTTAATAATGAATGAGATAGTTTCATTCAGAAACGAGGTCAAAAAGACAAACGCTGATTTTAAGGATTCTATGGAAAAATATGCGGATTGGATTGTTGAAAAAGGTCGAAAAAATTGATGATGCGGTTAAATCAATTACTGAATTATCTAAGGACATTGACTTCATAAGACAGGAAAATGTAAATCTTAAGAAAATTGTATCGGATTTGACTTTTAAAATGGACATTCTTGAACAGGCTTCAAGGGAAAATACCGTTGAAATTCAGGGTTATACCATTTGTGGAGAAAGAAAATGTGATGGAAATGGTTGAAAAGGTGTCTATGGCTATCAGTTTTCCCTTTGATCAAAATATGGTTGACAAATGTTATCGAATAAGAACGAGATTTGGAGCATCTGAAAACCCAGGGAGTATAGTAGTTCGCTTTGTGCGAAATATTGATATGCAAATGTTTATACAAAAATGAAGAGATAAGAGGAACTTGAACACCAGGGACATTGGCTTTCTACTGGGAAATTCTTCTGTGATTTATATCAACCACAGTCTGACGCCGGCTAAGAGGAGGTTGCTGCGAGCTGCGCGGCTGTGTCGCAGTGAGAAACAGTACACTTTCGTATGGGTCAGCGGAGGACGCATCTTCCTACGTAAAAATCAAGGAGATCCGGCAATTGAGGTGAAGCGAGAAGAGGACCTTGAAAAGTTGAAATGATGGTGTTTGTCTTACAGTTCAGTTTTGTGTTTTATTTATCTTCGGTATGATAAGTTTATCAGTTGTTTCTTAGTTTTAATTTCATGTTGTAAGTATGGTGTTTTTTTGACAGTATTATGTGCTAAAATATTGATGTCTTTCTTCCATATAATAATATATGGCGAGTGATTGTGGATTATTACTGCATAATAGGGAAAAGATTAATAGTTTAAAATCTAAATTTAGTAATAAGAATAAAGGTTTTTTGAAAGTAGCTCATGTCAACGTAGAAAACCTAAGAGCGCACAAAGAGTCCTTTTTTAGTTTATTTGAGGATAATATTTTTGATATAGTTGTGGTCACGGAAACATTCCTGAAACCCATTTTTGGCTTCTAGTCCTTTTAGTATTGATGGTTTTAACTTCATAAGACATGACAGAGAGGGTAAGGAGGGTGGAGGAATTGGAATATATATTAAGAAATGTTTTAATTATAAAGTATTAGTTTCATCACAATCCTTGTACTGTAAGAAAACCTGAATTTATTATTTTAGAAGTAGCTTTGGGATGGAAGTTATTGTTGTGTGCCTTTTACAGACCACCGAAAGCAGGTTATATATCGGACTGTTTTGACATAATTGGGGATTTATTGCCTACTTATTCAGATGTATTACTTATAGGAGATTTTAATATAGACTTAAGTACAGACAGAGTTTTTCCAGATAAAAACGCAATTTATTAATTTAGTTGAGAATTTTTAATTTTACTATTCTACCATTACAACCAACATACCATTTACCTACATCTGATACCTTATTGGACTTATTGATTTGTAATGACGTGAACAAAGTAAATGTGTACGGACAAATATCTATAGCTGGTATATCTTATCATGATTTAATATACATAGAGCTATGTCTTAGAGTTAAAAATAGTACTAATAGGGTCATGAAAGTTATTAGAGATTTCAAAAATGCAGATGTAAATAGATTAAGGCAAGAATGTCAAACTTTATCGTGGGATGATGTTTACTCAGTAGACAATATAAATACAAAGGTAGATATATTTGTTAATAAATTAAATAATTTATTTAATAAATATGTACCTGAAAGAAATATCTCAACAAAAAGGACTCCCTGCCCTTGGATAAATACACAAATAAAATCAATGATGAAAGACAGGGATAAGTTGTACAGTCAATATATAAGGACGAAAGATCCTATAACTTGGGGAAAATTACAGAGTCTTAAGAAATCAAGTAAAACGTATATTAAGAGACTCGAGAAACCGTCATTTTGACTCTTTATTGAAACCAGATAAGCATTGCAAAGATATTTGGAATGTAATTAAACAGTCAAGGAGTTGGTAAAAAATGTTAATGTTATGTCAGATGTAGTTGTACAACTGAATGAGTTGAATAGTTATTTCTGTGGTGTTAGCCATAGTATAAATGAAGAGTTGATTGATTATTATAAAAGTCAAAGAGGTGTCTTTAGTGGTATTGATGATATGTTTTATTTTTTCTGTAGTACGTAGAGAAGAAATTCCTAAAATGATGTTAGATATATCGTATAATGCTGTTGGTAATGATGAAATACATATTAGATTTTTAAAATTGGTTTGTGAAGAAATCAGTGATGTGTTGTGTCATATTTTTAACTAAATGAAATAAATAAATGAATAAATGATTTATTTCCTAAAAAAACACACAAATATAAGTATCAAAACAAAAATCATATGCGTATTTACATATGTATACTAAAATATATAAAATTCTATTATGACAAATAAAATATAATTTTTATTAGGAAAATAGGGTCCCAAAAGGCAAAAGCCTGATGAGGGATTCCACCAGATAAGTTTATTTAAAAAAGAGTTCATTTTGCGGTTGCAGACACTATAACTATCTATATCTTCTAATCCCATAAATTAATTTATTGTTACAATCTTTATGGCTTAGCAAACAGAATTAACAAAAACTCAAACTTACCCTTTCGTGAAATTAAAAATAAACAGAATATACTTATTGTAAAGAAAAATATATGTTTAAACATCTCCACAAAACCACCAAACCAAAATAACAAATAATAAAGGTTAACATAATAAATTACCTATTGGATAATAGTTAAACAGATACTCAACGTTGCTTCTGTCCATACTTAAAAGCCAGGTTTTAACACTTCTAAGGAATTTATTTACTTTTGTAATATTTTTTATATTTTGCGGCAACCTATTGAAAAGTCTTGGTCCTGTATAATTAAATGTTTTTGTATAAAAAAGTTACATTAGGTTTAGGAACTCTAAAATTGCTAGCATTTCTAAGACCTTGTCTAAAAAAGTTAACATTTGATGGTAAATTTCCACTAATTAAATAAAAAAGCTTTTAAAACCTTAAATATATAAATACAACGTAACGGCAAAATATATTCATACTAACAAAAACACGGATGAGATGGTTCTCTTAATCTTCTCTTTAGAATTAATTTAACATACCATTTTTGAATGTTTTCCACAGGTTTTATTGTAGATCTATACGTTCCACCCCAAGAAATTATAGCGTATTCTAATCTACTATTTACTAAGGCAAAATATAAACAACGAAGAGTTTGGATTGGGCATACGTCCCGCAAGTGATAAAAAAGTCTAATTCCTGTTATGAGTTTTGATTTTAGTTTAATTATATGCGTTTTCCAGCTCAAATTCGCTATCTAGGATTACACCCAAATATTTTACTTCTCTGGTTGGACTGATTTCTGAACAATTTACACAGGTATTAATCGTATTTAAACAATCTAAACATTTATATATAATTTTTTATTATTAAAATTCAATGAACCCCCTTAAATTAAAATTAATGCAGTTAGTTTTTTGTTGTGTTGAGGACTAATTTATTCCTGTAAAACCACCATTTTAAAGCTTCCAGATCAGTTAAAATTTTTCTTTCTGATTCTTCCCACGTCTCACTTAAATAGCAGAGGGCCGTGTCCATCCGCGAATGCGGTGATTTGGCCATTTAATGAAGAATTACAAAGATCATTGATATATACAAGAAACAAAGTTGCTCCCAAGACCGATCCCTGGGGGACTCCGTGCCTGACTACACCCATTTTACTCAAAATACCCTTGATTTTAAACACATTGCCTTCTGTTTTGTAAGTAGCTGGAAAACCAAGCATGAGCTACCCCACGAACCCCACAATTATATAATTTCTCTAATAAAATGGCATGGTTGACTGTATCAAATGCCTTCTGTATATCTAGGAAATGTCCACTCACACACTTACCACTATTAATACCTTCATTTAATTTGCTAACAAAGTCTAAAAGAGCCCGTTCTGTATTCATTCCCACTCTAAAACCCATACTGATTATTGCTAAAAAAATCTATTCTATTTAAAAAGCTAATAAGTTTTTCTTTCATTACTTTTTCTATTATTTTGGAAAATGTTGAAATCAATGAGATCGGGCGGAAATTTGAACAAATGTTGGGCGAATTACCTTTATAAATTGGTATTACAACAGCCCTTTTAAGACTCTCAGGGAAAATTCCACGTGCTAAAACTTAAATTGATAATAAACGTAAAGACTTCAGCTATCCTTGAGCAGATATGCTTAACTAAAAAAGAGTTCAAACCATCAATCCCAGGCGATTTTCCATTTTTCAGAGACTTAACTATTCTCACAATGTCATCACAACACACCGGTCCTAACAACATTGATGACCTCTCTTGAACTAGGACAAAATTATTTTTGTATTGGCAGTTCTCCAAACCATTCGGAATTGAGTTATCCTCTATTATGTGATCAGCTAACCGACAGAAAGAAATCATTAAATTCGTCAGCAACTATTTCTGGGTCTGAAATCATTGTATTATTAATTTTTAAACAAAATATATCATTCTTTATGTTCTGACCAGTCATATTCTTAATGGTATTCCAAGTAGCTTTATGATTACCAATATTGTTCTCCAGTTTATTTCTATAATAGTTTTGATTTAGCTAACTCAATTTTTTGCTTCAAGCTGTTCCTAAAAGAATTATAATATAACCTAAATCTATCATTTAACGACCTATGTTTTACTTTTTTATACAACCAATTTCTTTTTCTTATTTGATTACAAATGTAATCATTCATCCAAGGCTTTAAATTTGCGATTTCTATTATTTAATTTATATACTTCTTTACATTGTTCAATGCAAGATTGTATTTTAATTTCAAATAAATCATACGCCACAGAAGCGTTATTCTGCCTATAGATGTCAGTCCAGTCCATATTAGTCAACATACCGTCCAGCTTATCGTAAACTTATAACAGTACAAGTAGCAGCGGCGGGCTCGGCTGCGGGCGCCCGGCCAAACGTAGCCGCAACGACGTCATGTAGTGGTCGGTCACATCGGCCTCCACCACAGCCGCCTCCACCGCACACGGTCGCTTGTCTCTACATGACATCATCAAGTAGACATGATCGATACACGATCGTGTCGTAGCAGTTACTCTTGTCGGTTGAGTTACAAGTGCTTCAAACCCATAACCAGCCATCATTAATTTATAGTTGTCCACATCATTATCATCTGTCTTTAATAAATCAATATTTATATCACCCATCACAATACAGTTTTTTTAAAGATTTATCGTTTTTGTTTAAAAACATGTATTAAATTCATTAATAAAGTATTGAATTGTACAACTATGTAAACGATAAAACAGTAAATAAAATTAAAATCGTGGCCCGAAAAACAAACTTGTAGCATTAAAATATCAGCTGATTTTAATTTTAACTGTTCACTGTATGTAATAATTACAGAATTCTTCTTATAAACCGCTAACCCACCAGAACGATATCTTTCATTTGTACATACAATCAAGTCATAATTAGGTATCCTATAAAACATGGCTTCATCCTTGCTAATCCAAATTTCACTTAAAATTATTATTTCTGGATACTCGTCCATTACGCTCAGCTCAGCTACAAAACGATCAAAATTTTTTCGCAAGCTACGAATATTTTGGTGTATTATATAACAACTATTTCCTTCCATATTACAAATTTCCTATAATTTACAAAAACACATAAATACAATTATCTTCTACTACATTCTTATGAAAATCGTTTGAAGCAACAATAAAATATTTATACCATATGAGTGTTTTAATTTGCTAAAATTACAAAAATAAAAGATACATACTATGCTTAACCCAAAATGTAGCCTAATTATACCAGCCATTTTCCGAAGATAAAAAACACTTTTGTCGTCAGAACAGTTTTACAGATTTTCTAAGTCGGCTGCAGATTTGATCTCGATCGCCGGCGAGCCGTCGCTGACGCGCATGAGGATGTTGCCGCCTCGAAGCCACAGATATTTAATATTGCGTGTCTTCTTCACCTCTCGAGCCTGTCCAAGGAGTCGTCTTCTAGATGGAGATAGAGACTCGTTCACAAATATCGGTTTATCCACTGCAAGTCCAATATGCCTCGTAGAAAAATCTTGCCTTTTCTCTCGTCTTTTATTTATTAAAAGTTCTTTATCGGTACGGCGAACGAATTTAACAATAATGCCGCGTGGTCGAGATGGATTGTCCCTACTGCCGACGCGATGACACACGTCCTATCATGTCATCAGCAATGTTTACATTTAAGGCCTTCCCGACGTCTTTCACAATTTGTACTACCGATTCATTATTAGCTTCAGGAATACCTTGCAGCTCAACACAATTCCTCCGCGAATACTGCTCTAAGTCGTCTACCTTTTTTTTTTTCCAGATTAAGTACCTTTTCTCTTAAAACTTTATTTTCCGATTTTAGTTCATCAATCACTTTTACAAATGTTTCAATTTTTCCAATCCCGATCTGCAAAGTTTCAGTGTTCTCTTCAAGTTTACTATGCAGAAAACCGTAAGACTCATTAAAAAATCCAACTTACATTTTTCCTTTGCTCATCTCGTATTTCATTCAGCGCCCTTCATAATGTCCTCTAGCGTTATCGTACCTTCTTGCGCACTAGTTTCCAGTCTCATACTCTTCCGCCGCGCTTGGCCGCCACGGATCGCACCTCCAAACGGCGTTTTGCTCCTCCAAATAAGCCAAATCCGCTTGGGCCATTTTAAACACATTTTGCGTGAAATAATTTTGCACAGTCACTGCACGTTAATTTTGTTTGACTTTTTTTGAAACTAGACAAGCACACTTGACAGTTAGACATATTTAATAAATATATAAGAAAAAGTCTCAGATTGTCACTGACAGTATAAAATAGCGTGGGGACACGAGGATAAGTAACGATAGCCACTAATACAAGGGAACACAGATAAGAGATCCGCACTGCGATACGTCCGCTCCGTTTGAACTCTGACTCATCACTGAAAGATAAACTATTCTTTATATAATTCTGTTTATCCATGTCAGTGGAAAAGAGCTCTTATTATACCATTAGCAAAGATAAAATCACCTTCAGAATGTAAAGACTATAGGCCTATAAACATATTAAGTGTATTAGGTAAGATATTAGATAAAATAGTTTATAACCAAATTTGTAATTATGTTACTAGGAATAGTATTTTAGATAAATATCAGTCTGGTTATCGATCCTTTTACAGTACACAAACCGCACTGGTTAAAATAACAGACGATATCAGACATGCTATTGATAACAGAGAGATAACATTATTAATGCTTCTTGATTTTAGTCGTGCCTTTGACTCTGTGAATCATAATTTATTATTGTCTGTTCTAGAATCTTACAATTTTAGTTCCGCTGTGGTTGATTGGTTTCGAGATTACCTGACCAATAGACTTCAGCGGATCAAAACAAATAATGGAAATTTTTCAGAATGGAAGAATAACTCTGTAGGTGTTCCACAGGGATCCACACTTTCTGCTTTGCTTTTTTCTTTATACATTAATAAGATTGGTAGTTCTGTTATATTTTGTAAATATATGATGTATGCAAATGATATTCAGTTATATTTAAACAGTAGGCCTAATATTCAATGTGTAAATGATGCTGTTAACTGTATGAATGCGGATTTGGGTACATTACATACATGGTGTAAAGATCATTAATTACAGCTTAATATAACAAAGTGTAAGCCGGTATTGTTTGGATCCTCAAGGTTGCTACCTCACATTGATGTTAACAGTTTGGACACCTTTGATGATAAACAATGTACATTTAAATTTAGAGAGCTCAATTGTCAATTTAGGTTTAAGAGGTGTCTAATGATTTATCATGGCGCATAGAAGTAAATTATATTGTTCGGAGGGTATTCCAGTGTTTGTATAAATTTAGAAAATTGAGCTTTAATCCTCCAATTTATATTAAGAAGCTTCTAGTAGCAACACTAGTATTACCTATTTTTTTATTATGCAAATATAGCTTATTGTGACATAAATAATGAGTTAACTGATAAGTTGCAGAAAGCGCAAAATGCATGCATAAGATATATATATATAATTTAAGGTGGGATCAACATGTAACACCATATTATAAAGACCTTGGTTTATTGAAAATTAAGGAGCGGATGGAATTGAATATAATGAAATTGGCAGTTAAAGTACTTAAAAATGAACAAACCAGTGTATTTGTTTGAAAGATACAAAAGAATGACTGATATAGCTACATGTTAGAAATACTCGTTTTTTCAGGAATAACTTTACAAATTCCGATTCATAGAACTGTTATCCTACAGTAAGTCCTTCTTAGTGACATCTATTAGATTATTGAATGTACTAGAAAGAGACCTGCGGGAAAGTGATAGGGAAAGCAATGCAGCTTTGTTAAGAAAATACAAAATTAAACTTTTAGAAAGATATGAATTATAAGTTCATAGTACATCAATACTGTGTAAATTATTCTTTCTTGTGTAAGATTACTTTTTCCTATATGTATAGGAATTTAGAATTGAGACCATACAAAAAAAAAGAAAAAAAAAAAAAAGAAATTATGTTTGTATTGAATAAACATATAAAGCAAATAGTAAAATATAGAACTTAACTGTAAGTAGGGTATATTTAAGTGATAAAATTAAAAATATATATATGATTTAAATAAGAATATAGTTGTAGAAAAAGAGTTTTATAAACACATAATAAAATAGAATAAGATAATAGATATAAAAAAATGTAATTTGTAAAATCAGGCTACTGCTCAAACATTGTATTACATATGAATATGTGTTGCCTGTCATGGTGGTGGAGTGGACCATTGGTCTAAACCATGGCAGGATAAATAAAGAAAGTATCAAAGTATATATATCTCTCTCTCTTTCTGGTTAATCCGTTAAATTTGCAAATATTGCCTCTCAACCCGACTTATCATCTGCCTACGTCCGATACTCTGTTGGATCTGATTATTTGTAAAGACACTTTTAGAGTAAAAAACCACTGACAGTTAGCAGTGTCAGGGATTTCTTACCATGATTTGATATTTGTTGAACTTAATTTAAAGTTAAGACTTGGATTGAAAAAGGATTTTATTACTATTAGGGATTTTAAAAATATTGATACAAATCATTTGAAAAACGAATGTGCCATGATGAATTGGAACGAGGTATATTTATGTGAGAATATAGATGACAAAGTTGATATTCTGTGTAATAGGTTGGTTTATTTGTACGATAAATATATTCCTGAGAGAAGTATTTACACAAACAAAAATCCATGTCCTTGGATTGATGGTCAGCTCAGATTACTGATGAAAGAAAGAGACACTATGTATAAAAGGTATGTTAGAACAAAAGATCCTGTTGTATTTAATAACTATAAGTTGTTACGCAATAGAATTAAACGATTAATTAGGGATGCTAGAAATAGTTACTTTGAGAACTGTTTTCAATCTGATCTAAATAATAAGTCTATGTGGAAAATTGCAAAAAATCAAGGCGTAGGAAAAGAACCTAAAAAAGTTTCTGATCCAGTTGTTTCGGTTGATGATTTGAATTCGTTCTTCTGTGGCATAAGTAATAATGTAAATTTAGACTTAATTGCTTATTATAATAGTCTGGGACCAAATGATCAAAATAATTGTTTTAGTTTTAAATGAAATTAATTGTGAAGCTATACATCATGCATGCTATACTGAATATTTCATCGAATGCGGTGGGCAGCGATGGAATTCATGTTAAGTTTCTAGTTATAATTTTTTGAGGAAATTAAGATTATCCTGAGACATGTTATTAATTTTTGTTTAATGAACAACGTTTATCCCCAGCAATGGAAAAGAGCTCTTATTTTACCGTTGCCTAAAGTACAGAATCCTAATGATTGTAACAACTACAGAGCAATAAATATTCTATGTGTATTCGGTAAAGTATTTGATAAGTTAATCTATGAACAGGTGTATACATTTATTTGCAATACTAATGTACTGTATAAGTATCAGTCTGGGTATGGAACCAACTTTAGTACTCAAACTGCCCTGGTCCGTATTACTGATGATGTGCGCTTTGCTATGGACAAACGTCAATTAACTGTGATGGTTTCTACTTGATTTCACACGTGCATTTCGACTGCGTTCCATCATTAATTGTTGTTATCAATCCTTAAATCATATTGTTTTAGTGATAATGCTACCAAATTGTTTTCAGTCATATTTGTCAAATAGGGTTCAAAGGGTAAAAACTGTGAGTGGTTTACTGTCTAATTGGAGGCATAATCCTGTGGGTGTTCCGCAAGGTTCAACTCTCTCTGCAATGCTATTTTCTTTGTATATAAATAAAATATGCGAATCGTTAGTTTTTAGTAATTCAATGTTATATGCTGACGATCTACAATTGTATGTACACACTAATGTTAAGGATATAAACAATGCAGTGGCAAGTTTGAATGCTGATTTAAGCACATTATTTCAATGGTGTAATGATCATGGTTTGAGCTTAAATATTGCCAAATGTAAATCAATAATTTTAGGGACTAGTAGACTGTTAAACACTATAGATCTAAACAGTGTCAATCGTGTATCTATCAATGGTAGATTTCTAAAGTATGAGAATATGGTGTTAAATCTTGGGATTAGAATAATGAATACTTTATCCTGGTCAGAACAGGTTAACTATGTATATGAAAGGGTTTTTCAATGCATACATCAGTTCAAACGTCTATGTTTCAGACCATCTGTTGAGATTAAGATCATGTTGATTTCTAGTTTTGGTACTTCCATTGTTTGACTATGCTTTGGTGACTTGTTGTGACATGAATAACATGATGATTGATCGTTTGCAAAAGGCTTTAAACGCCTGTATTAGATTTATTTTTTAACTTACGTTTGGATGACCATGTGACTAATTACTACAAACAGTTAGGATGGTTAAAAATAAGAGAACGTTTAGAATATAATATAATATCATTAGCATATAAAACTTTAAATAATAGAGAGCCTCAATATTTATATGAAAAATACAGATTCATGGAAAATGTACATTTGAGACAAACACGTTTTGGTAGTACAATTTTACAGTTTCCAATACACAGAACTGTTGTGTATGGCAAGGCATTTCACACTCAGTCAATAAGATTGGTAAATAACCTGGATAATAGTATTAAAGATAGTACCAGTATCAAAAATTTCTTGAAAAAGCTCAAATGTAATCTCGTGAAAAGATATGAACAATGAAAGTAGGAAATATCAATGTAATTGTTAAAACTTAAACACCTTAATTATGATAAACAATGTGTAACTTTAACCTTTACATTGTTGTATAAACTATCAGTACCATAGAGTGTAATATTTATCAAAGTATATAATAGAATTGTCTTTAGATTATTTAAATATTTGTAAGAAAGTAGTGAAATAGTAGTGTTTAAACTTAAATAGCTTAATATTAATAAATGTTTTACTTTAACCTTTACATTGTTGTATAAACTATCTGTATGATAGAGTGTAATATTTATCAAAGTATTCCATAGTCATAATAGTGAAAGTAATACAATTAACATATTATTAATTTTATTATTATTGTTGAGTATGTAACAGTCACAACTCGCTTTATATATGGTAATATATGTATTGTTGGCCTGTCACAGTGAGAGATTGGACCGTAGGTCTAAACTGTGGCAGGATAAATAAAGAAATTGTCAAATTCTCTCTCTCTCTCCCTCTCTCTCACTCCCCCCCCTCTCTCACTCTCTCTCTCTTTCTCTCTCTACCCGATATTAAACGGTTTTTGTTTAGCATTTTGAGAAATCAATCAAATAGAATAAATGAATTATGTTTTAAATTTTCATTTACATTTACATTAAAAAATGTTTAAGCAATGGAATAACTTGTAAAATATACAATTATCAACACTCGTAAATCGAGGGATTTAAATGGCATTTTACCAGTTGTTTTGTAAATAAGTTTAATTTGTGTATGTTTTATATCGCAATCCAAACTAGACACAGTTCTGCATAAGGGAGGTTTTACTTATGTTATTTGTATTTGTACATTTGTTTGAATAAATATATCAGGAATTTTTAATAATCGGTAATATACAATTATTTATCCAATAATAATATGAAAAGGAAAAACAAAAGTTTATCACTGTCAGTATTCATAATAAACTCATTTCTGAATTAGATTCAATATTTCATAAAAGGGAATTGTAAATATTATTGGAATTTCTTCCCTATTTAAATCGGCGTCAACATTATACAACATCTTTGAGAAATAGATAGTATTTTTATTTTTTACCTATTATAGTATCAAATTAATTTTATTATGTTATATTTTTAGAAATTGCCTTTATGAGTGTTTTTAGTTACAAAATCATTCACGTTTAATTAAATATAAACATTAAAAAAAAATAAATCATTCACAAAAGCAAGCACTTATTCCTAGCGAAACTTCTATTAATTGTTAGGATATTCCTTACGCACAGAAATAGATTTATTTGATGTTGGATGATGTTTAATTACTGGTAATGATCAAAAAGTGTTTCTTCCAAACCTATTCCACTGAATACATTTCATATAAAATATTCATATAAAACTTATAAATAAATATATTCATATTCAAATAAAACAATTTTCATTGAGAAACAAATTAACAATATTAAGTAACAACAAAGTTGTCGGTTTGTAACTTAATACAACGCAGTTCCACATCAGACATCGATACAGACAATGTGAGGTGTTTTCTGCCGTAATGACGCGAATGATGCAGAAGAATGTTCCCTGCCAGGGTAGCTCGTGAAGTTTGGTTTTAGTGCAACTAACTTTTGAAAGCCAAACCTTGAGTCTCTACAGAAAATTAAATAAACATTTTTATAATTTGTAATAAAACGTTTCCGTGATAAAATCTATCCCATAATTTGAAAGAGTAAAAAATTAAATGAATCGTTCCAATATTTCATGTCACCATTTAAGCGTAACAAAAATTTTAAACTATACTAATGAATAAAAATTTGGAAAATAAAAAAAAACTACATAGTATTTAATAATCATTAAAAAATTAATTATAGATTAACTAAATCGACAACTTCACTAGAGAGTGTAATGTTTAAGTGGTATTCAACAGTTCATGGGGGGGGGCAGGTTGTCACAACGACTTGTCACGCACCTGGAGGACGGGACCTTAATTAGTGCAGAGCCATAATGAATAGACTTCCACATTCAGTCCTAACATTGTTGGCTTTTTCAGTGCCGGGAACGTGAATGGAATTGTAAATTACTGAGATACATCGCATGGCAACCAAACTGTTTGCTCAAGAAATTAGTTTCCGTCCACGTCTAGCACTTTTGTAGTTTGCAAATGCTGGTTTATTAACAAATATTACATAATTAAAAAAAATATATAATCAAAATATCAAGATCTACCGATTTTCTAGTTTCTTTTTTAATATAGAATAAACTCATTTGTTGCAAAAATATTAAATAAACCAACACAGAGCCAGGTTTTCAATCGATTCTCTTAACGATGAATATTGAAATTTAATTACAATTTAATACCAAATTTATATAGTGGATTTATATTTGTGCAAAATGAAAAATGAATCCATAATATTATCCATAATATACATACGTACTTTATTTGTGAACGTCACATAAGGCATAAAGCAAGTTATGAATTCATAGTCATTGTAAAGTTGCACAATCCATTTCCATGATATTAGCTTATATCCTATTTCAAATTCTTATGAAGGTTTTGTCTCTACAACAATGTAACACAATTAATTTATTGTAATTGTTTTGCACCAGTAATAAAATAATATCAACCTAAATACTCTTGTTTCAAAAGTGCATTTGCATATTGTTTACCGAGATATAGTATATTATGTTCTTAACTGAACACCTCCAATTGTTTTATACGTGGTTGAGTGAAACACCCAACTTCTGGCACAAATGTGGAGGTGTACTGGGCCTGTGTCAGCCATGGAGCCACAAATGCCAAGAACCGTCTCCTATATCAATAGTTAAAGCAGAGAACTTGTAGTAAAATATGAATCTTAATGAATAATAAACACTGAATGATAAAATTAATTGAGTTCTTACAGTTTTGTTTGTCATGATTAAAGTCAGTTGAACGGTCCTTTCGGTGAAGCAGTTTTTCTGTTCTTAATTAATAGCTTAAATAAATAATTAGTCTGGGTTGTTTTAGGTGGGGTTTTGTTCAGATACTGTATTTCGTGGTAACAATTATGGTCAATATCCGTTGCAGCATCATTTCGTGGTTGTCAACATGCATGGAAATCATCTTACTCCGTGTAGCCAAGATTTGTGATAGTCCAGTTATAAAGAATTATATATACTGTATAAATATATATATATATATATACATTTATTTGGGAACTTTTAGTCAGTCATCGATTCGTCCCAGACGAATTGGCATTGAGTTACATCAGTTTGTAATAAAACAAATATTATCAGCTTTAAAGGGTTAAGATTTGTTTATTAGTGCTCTACATTCTGCACTTCGGTATAATTTATTTTACCTTACAGATAGAATTGAATGTATGATGGTTACAATTACTCCTTGTTTAATACAACACACAAAAAACAGTCTCTCAGTTACAGGAGACCTTGCTGTGGTGGGAAGGGATGTGACGAACAACCCTGTTACTGTGTCACAGAAGGGCCAAACCACGCGCAATAAACTCAGTTTAACGCGGCGGCTGTATTCATGTATCCGAGAGTAAAACTTTTCAGCCAGCGTCAGCAAAGGATTGAATCCAAGAGGGAATAAAATTATCGTCTAGATCCCTCGACTTTATGCCTCAAACACGTGGTCTAGCTCCTCGGATTTTGGGTTTTTATGCCGCTATTATCGTGTAAGTCAGTATTCAGTTCATATTACTATAAAGAATATCTGATAAAGAATACAACTTTCCAGACACACATCAATTACTTAACTGACTGTATAAATCAGATTATGTATACACTGCATGCAGAGAAAGGCAGTGTAGATGGTAGTATGCTTGTAAGTTCAGTATGTCATAATGTAATTCTGGTTACGGACATGAAAATAAATATCTAACGTGTTAAGTGCATCATTGGTCTTCCTAAATGCACGATTTATTTTCATTATCGTCTTGTAACTTGCGGATAGTGAATTTTCCATGTGCCTATTTCGTTTACTGTATTGATACTACTATTGATTGCACTCGTAGTTACACAAGACGTAACTCATCCACCGATCTCCAGTAAGGTTCACTTCTGGCTGGTTTATAACTTTAAGTTGAACCCACAATGGGTACAGCAAAAACCGATGTGTTACATAAATTTGGGCAACCTTACGGATGGATGTCCAGGAGTGGTACATCACTAACCGCAAATGTCAATTTTGGGTGCAAGGGTAATTCGATAGGTCTAGTCTACTGCGGGAGATGACTGTTGGAGTTGGTGGGGTTCGTTCCCTAAGAGTCAATGGTTCTTGCTAGCCTCAACAAGAGTGTGCCACTTCCTGCCTGCTTTGACTGGAGAGGCTGGTTCAGAGCTGGCCTTCTCCTTCTTCTATGATGACATGACTTGAGATTAGTACCCTAAACTTTTCGTCATGAATCTCGTCAGAAGGCGGCCCCTACTACCAACCTTACCCATCCAAAATATCCTGTCACTCCAGAAGCAGCGCAGTTGTCCTTATAGGACTAGCAATTTTTTAAGCTTTTTGTCCTAAGATAATAAAAAAAAACTCATCCACTGCTATAAATTGAGTAAATGAAAAAGGGAGCGCTCGGAGTGCCATCTGTGGAGTGAGAGGGAGGTTAGGTAGTAAATATTTGAACGGTTACAATCAAAGTTACGTGGCGCAGCTCTAGCGTCGGATTTCAGAACTAACTGAAATCATCCCCCGGACCTCAGCACACCTTGTCCGTATGAATGATTTATCTCCTTTGTAACTAATACTATCAAAGATATCAAGAAATATAACGGACAATACAGTTGTGCATGATCTGAATATTTTGATTTTACAATCGTTACAGACCCCCAAAATTTTGGTTGAGCGCTAGTCAGGCCTATTACTAGCGCTCAAATCATCAGGCTGGAAACCTTTCATTGCTGTATCTGTCTGTACACCAAAATCTCGAAAATGAACTGATCTACAAACTGGAAATGTCGAAAGAAGCTTCATTTCTGTATAGGAAACACAGAGGTTCATAGTGGTGCATGTCACACCGTGGAATTGTGCTGAGAATTAGCATATTTTTTTAATTGGTCTGATCCTAAAAACGTTAAAAAATAATCAATACATTTGTAAAAATAACTGAGTAGGATCGTATGAGTAAATGAAAAAGAATTAATAGAGTCCATGTTAAAAGTTAGAGTCCAAAACTCAATGTTAGAAGTCCATATTTATTTCAGCGCACTAGTGCGTTTAGGTAACTTTGCTTTCTTACAGGAACACTCAAACTTAACTTAATGAACAGAAATGTAAACTGATATAATGTGGCAGGATTTATTCAATCTACGGACTTTAAATTTAGCATGAAACTTCATTTCTTAATAAAAAACTGATTCTAAGAGTTCTACGACAGTACATTTCAATCCTTGGAATTATTTTGTCAATTTTGTTCTGTATGGTTGTCTTTTTATATCTGCCAGGACATCTTGAGAATGAAATGAGGGTGAGATTTGAAATTTTACATACAACTTTAGCACAGCCTGTTACACGACACGTTGTGTGGTGTACTACTAAATTGTATTTGTTTATATGTGCTTAATAAAATTAGGTTATAGACTCCAAATTCAGACCTCTGCCTTACTGGTATTGTATGGTATGTATTCAATAAAAGCTACTAAAATCTTCAATGTTGAAAAAATTGTTGGACCTTAAAAAGCATAGTATTTTGCGTAGACTTTATGTATATCGATGTGTATAGACAATGTTTCTCTCTTTTACTTCACAGCTAACGCTTTTTTAATCCCATTATTCAAAAAATTATCTGGAGATGAGTGATCTAATGGACATCACATAACCATCAATCTATGCCGTTGATATGCTTTTTGGGACGGAGACGGCTATGGTGCCCCTGTTATACAGCTAAGAATTCTGTGCAAAGCTGTGGGAAAATATATTAAATTAATAATGAACACTATATTAATTCTCAAATTTAGGAGAATGACTGTCCAAGGAGTATTCCAAAAACAAATAACAATACTTTAATTAAACAATTCTGCATTTTTAATTAAAAATTTGTAATTTAATGCCTGAAAAAACAACTGAAGATCATATCGTAAGAACTCGCTTGGTATTTTACTCTTTAATCTCCAGATCATTGTCCTGCCAATACCGTCTTCATTCATCAAGAACTTATCCTTTTTCTTGTTCCCAATTATTTTTGATATCCTGCCACAGTAAAAATATCTACTTTTTGTCCAAGTAATTTAGAAAATCTTTCATTCCTTTATAAACAATATTTTAAGGTATTATATTCATGTTATATATTATTACACAATTCATACCATACATATATGTTTTACTATATTATTTAATTTTTTTTTTTATATTTATTGAGGCGTTGTTCAATAAAATCTAAACCTCATTCTATCTAAGAGCATAAAAGAGACACGTTATAAATTATCTTTACGGTGGCATTTTCAATCTAATAATGCTGGGAACATCTAAAAATGTATCTACTTAGGTCCTGGAAACTAAAAATTGTCCAACAGTTATATTTGGATTAAAATATTTATCTTTAATTTAGTATCCTTACTATTGCATTAAAAAAATCAATACATACCAACAATCTAGCCCGAGCATTTTAATTTTTGATTTTTTAACGTTTCCTAAAAAGATTTTTATTTTGGTAGTCTCAAAGAATTTTAGGTTCACTACGTAATAATTTCTAATTTACTACACCAATCGAGTGCGTTTCCAAACTCCAATTTATTCCAAAATGTATGTAATGCCATTTTTGTTCATGGAAACCACAAAGCAATAGGGATGCTTCAAGTTTGAGCAATGCATTCTTGTTAACTTTAAAATCCTAAAGTTTATGCTTATACTTTAAAAGATTGCTTATTTTTCGGCTCTTTTATTAATGATAATGTATTTGACAAATTTAATTAAAAAGTATTGTTAAATAGAATTGTAATTTTTCAGGATAGTTTTGTACCCAAGAGTGACCTACATTCTATCTTTAGAGACGTAATTCATGATGTGTATCGGGAAGTGAATCAATGATTGGAATCACGGATAGTTAAATGGTATACATAGAACATTTTAAAAATGAATCATAACATTTTGCACAATCTAATTAGTGCTACGTGCATTTATAGATAATAAATTGCTATGAGATATTCCAATTGGTTGACCAAAATTTCCATAACGTCAATGGAATATTCAATTGAGGCTACATAAATCATTGGTGATTCAATTGAGTTTAAGCTCAATGGATTCTAATATGGGATATTTTTACAGTATTTATTCCAGTAATGATCCTTACGACAGTTGCTGGTAACAATGATCATAGCAAGAGCTGGAAAGATCAATATCATCTCGTCTCTATTCATCGTTCGTCACCTTATCTATGTCATTTCTCATCTCACCCTCATCTCATCATTAATTTGTCTACTCATCTCCCCTTATTCCTCTTCACCATCCCATCATTCCCATAACTTAATCTTTCATAATTATTCAACTTCACCTCTCTTTATCTGTCCCACTTGATATCTCATCACTCCTTTTCTTCACCTCACCATTTACCATCAGCTTTATTATTCCTGTAATAATAAAGCTATGGATATGCTGTTAACATTTTCCGTTAACAATGAAAAGTGTGTTATGTATGTAGCGAATTTAATCTTTTAAGCTTAAATCATTGACAACATTAAATTTATAAATATAAAAATTAATTGGCATAGTTTTAGCGACCTCTATTCACTCGTGTGGTGGAAAACATTTCACTTCCTTCTGTTTATCTGTCTATCAGTCAAACACGATATCTAGAAAACCAACTGACCTATGGAATAGAAATTGTTCACGAATATTTATTTCTACATGAGAAATACTGAGTTCTATGATACTGGATGCCATACCATAGGATGTGGCTGAGCGTTAGAGAACACATTTACATAGGTCTAACGGGTAACCATGATGGAAACAAGAAAATAACAGAATGTATAAGAAATTTAATACACCAATAAGTGATTCAAATATATGACATATTGACACGTATGGCCCAACTATTCGAACACATACATCATTTTATAGAACCTTGGTGTGTAAACACTGATGTAAAAAACCAATTTAATGAAGAAAATTCTAAATTTCTTATGTGGTGAGTTATGTCAAGCTTTATTTTAGATGTATATTTAAAATTTTTTCACGAAATTAATTTCTATATAAATGGGTTTACATGATGTGTCATTTTCATGTCAACTATTTTTTTATATGATTGTCTGTCTGTCTATCTGTCGGCGGAACACCTCGATAAATGAGCTATAGACTTGAAATTTTGCTCACAACCTCAGCGTATATACAGGGTGTGACGTACTCATACCATGTATATAAACAAATCCTTACTTAAGGATAACGATTTTTTTTCTTGTGGAAAATAATGATACTCGTATGATTGGAATACTGACATGTTATCAACTAGTCAGTAAGGTAAAAGTTCAGAACTTGTCTACACTATTGAACAGCTATAATATAAAACTGACTAAACACAAGAACCAAACAAGATAAGACTACGCCACACAATGTGTCGCGTAACAGACTACGCTGAGGTTCAGTGAACATTTTTAAAGTCTACAGCGTATTTCGGTTTTTACAGATAGAACCACAGACATAAAGTAAAGTCCTTTTTATAACTTCTGACAAGAAAAGAGAAATTTCTTCAGACTACTGAGTACTCACTCATCCTGTATATATAGAATGACAATATTAACGCAAAATTTCAAGTCTACAGATGAAATTACTCGAGATGTCAGCGTTTAAATAATAAAGGTCTGCACACCAAGTCACCAAAGTAAAAGGTTTGATGTATGAAATAAGGCTTCATTTGTTATTATATCATGTTTTAAATTTCTTAGAAGTAAAACTAAGTTAGTTAACACATTTTTTTCTATTTTCTCCGTTTATGGTTCATTATGGTTACCCATAAGACCGTATATAAGATTATTATTTAACGCTCAGCCAAATACCATGGAGTGACATGGACCGGAATTGAACTCAGTGTCCCTGATGTATAAATGAAGCTTCATGCACAACTTATTAAATCTTATAGGTCAGTTTGTCTTCGAAATATGTACGGACAGACAGACAAAGATAAATACAACTTTTCCAGCTCCACAAGTGATAAGCTTCGCTAACGCTCAGCCACCGAAGTAAATAACATTCTTATTCGGAACACTTATCTGGGTTGAACCAGATACATATCAAGTAAGTACTCATTGTCTCGCCCTGCAGCTTCAGCAGTAAACTCTAAACTTTTAAAACATCGACCTTATCAGACTATTGAAAGTTTGCACATTTTCTTGAATCGTACCTGCAACTTGTGTGATCTACTACACCAAGTTCATAATTTCCTGTTGCACTATAAACGAAATGTCTACTCAATAACAAGTCTCGTGGTTTACTGTCGGGTGATCTGGAATTCAATTAATCCCACACTATTAAGCCGATATGGACAGTAACTCAGTTGTGGTGGAGGCCACATTTGCAATATAGTCTGTCTAGAACAGATAGATATTCAAATTGCAATATAGCAGTTTAAGTGATTTGTCATAATAAAAGGTCAATACGTCTTGCTATTGGAAATTATGTACAACCCATAAATAAAGATCAGTGTTAAACGATAAAAGTGTACATACCTCGTCACAAAAAAAAAATGATATGTGTGTGTTGGTGTAATTAGGCTCTATATCACCTGTTAAAATCTCATATGATTGTACTCAGTTTATTTTAAAAATGTTTTTATCCAGCGATTATCTTGCTTACCCATCATGGTTACTGATAAAACTAATGTAAATATTTTGTCTAACGGTCAGCCATGGAAATTGCATGTACTATCCTGAAATTTAGAGTTGGGTTCATAAAAAAGAAGCTCCAAGCAAAATTTCAAGTCAATACGTACATGGTTTCCGAGTTGTCGTGCGGACAGACAGACAGAAATAATTTTTCCAGCCGCTTGAGTGATTGGCTTCGATGACGCTCAGTTATAAATTGAGTACTCATTTGTGGAAAATCTCTATTTAGAATATTTAGTAATTCTTGAATTTATTTGCAAACATTTGGGATAGGTTTTCCAAGTATGCTAGGGGTGTAAAACACATTTTTTCAACACTCTAGAACTGTCATCTGATTTGTGGCGTAGTGCACTTGCAACGGCGCGAATTCTTTTTCTGTACTTCTGTTAATAGTGTGGTATAGTCCCGCCAGGAGTCTCTAGTAGTCCTACAAATGTTTCGAGATCTGACCGTCGGATGGCGCTGTAAGGAGTTTTCTAGTGAGGACCTCTGTATTCTATCTTCTATGTCCATGTAGCTTACTGAAATGAGCTAATATAGACGAAGTGGTTCATAATAACTCAGCGAAGTTGCGCAATACATGATGTGTGTACCTTGTTCTTTCTAAATAAGGATTTCATGGCCGCCTATTACATAGAAACTAACAGTATAATCTTCTCGCATCTGTAGCACAGAAACACAGTTCACAGCAACATCTGACGGTTGGGCCTAGGACCAACCATAGCAGGACATAGCACATAAGTTCTGCTTATTCGTCATGTGTCACTAGATCGCTCTTGCATTTTGAAAGTTAATATTTCTAAGTTAGTAAACCGATGTTTACATGCTATTATACGATCTTTGACGCTCTTGTAAATTAATTACGTAAATAATGTTCAGTGTTATGTTACGGTCAGGGTTGCACGCACAAGTCATAAAGAATAGCCGGTTACGATAGTAAGCATGCAATAGTAGTAACAGTAAAGCTATCACAGTGGCAACTAAGAGTACATTCAAATTTTATAACTATTCAGACTCACTAGTTATGGTAAAATAATGCGATCTTACAGAGTATACTTATATTATTTCTATGATTTTTGTTTAACGTATCAATTGGCAAAGTTTTGTTTTCAGTAAAATAGCAACACATAATTAAAAAAAACTACAATTATTTTTTATAATTTCTTACATGGAATGAAAAGTAAGAAGTAAACCGCAGCATAAAACAGATTTTCTCCCGCAGAAACAACACAGTGGAGTTTAACACTGTATAGGGACATAGTAAACTAAGTATGTTACCCAGAGCTGTACCCACCAGTATTTGTATACGGCAATACTGTAATGAGCATAGTACACTAAGTATGTTACCCAGAGCTGTAACCACCAGTATTTTTATACTGCAATACTGTAGGGAACATAGTAAACTAAGTATGTATTACCCACAGCTGTGTACCCACCAGTATTTATATACGGCAATACTGTAAGGAGCACTAAGTATGTTACCCAGAGCTGTACCCACCAGTATTTGTATACGGCAATACTGTAGGGAACATAGTAAACTAAGTATATTACACAGAGCTGTACCCACCAGTATTTTGTGTGCGGCAATGCTGAAGGGAACATAGTAAACTAAGTGTATTACCCAGAGCTGTACACACCAGTATTTGTATACGGCAATACTGTAGGGAACATAGTAAACTAAGTATATTACACAGAGCTGTACCCACCAGTATTTTGTGTACGGCAATGCTGAAGGGAACATAGTAAACTAAGTGTATTACACAGAGCTGTACCCACCAGTATTTGTATACGGCAAATACTGTAGGGAAACATAGTAAACTAAGTATATTACACAGAGCTGTAACCCACCAGTATTTTGTGTACGGCAATGCTGAAGGGAACATAGTAAAACTAAGTGTATTACCCAGAGCTGTACACAACCAGTATTTGTATACGGCAAACACTGTGGGGGAAATAGTAAACTAAGTATATTACCCAGAGCTGTACACACCAGTATTTGTATACGGCAACACTGTAGGGAACATAGTAAACTAAGTGTATTACTCAGAGCTGTACACACCAGTATTTGTGTACGGCAATGCTGAAGGGAACATAGTAAAACTAAGTGTATTACACAGAGCTGTACCCACCAGTATTTGTATACGGCAATACTGTAGGGAACATAGTAAACTAAGTATATTACACAAAGCTGTACCCACCAGTATTTTGTGTACGGCAATGCTGAAGGGAACATAGTAAACTAAGTGTATTACCCAGAGCTGTACACACCAGTATTTGTATACGGCAACACTGTGGGGGAAATAGTAAACTAAGTATATTACCCAGAGCTGTACACACCAGTATTTTGTATACGGCAACACTGTAGGGAACATAGTAAACTAAGTGTATTACCCAGATCTGTACACACCAGTATTTGTATACGGCAACACTGTAGGGGAAATAGTTAACTAAGTATATTACACAGAGCTTTACACACCAGTATATGTATACGGCAATACTGTAGGGAACATAGTAAACTAAAGTGTATTACCCAGAGCTGTACACACCAGTATTTGTATACGGCAACACTGTGGGGGAAATAGTAAACTAAGTATATTACCCAGAGCTTTACACACCAGTATATGTATACGGCAATACTGTAGGGAACATAGTAAACTAAGTATATTACACAGAGCTGTACCCACCAGTATTTTGTGTACGGCAATGCTGAAGGGAACATAGTAAACTAAGTATATTACCCAGAGCTTTACACACCAGTATATGTATACGGCAATACTGTAGGGAACATAGTAAACTAAGTGTATTACCCAGAGCTGTACACACCAGTATTTGTATACGGCAACACTGTAGGGGAAATAGTAAACTAAGTATATTACACAGAGCTTTACACACCAGTATATGTTATACGGCAATACTGTAGGGAACATAGTAAACTAAGTGTATTACCCAGAGCTGTACACACCAGTATTTGTATACGGCAACACTGTAGGGGAAATAGTAAAACTAAGTATATTACCCAGAGCTGTACACACCAGTATTTGTATACGGCAACACTGTAGGGAACATATTAAACTAAGTGTATTACCCAGAGCTGTACACACCAGTATATGTATACGGCAACACTGTAGGGGAAATAGTAAACTAAGTGTATTACCCAGAGCTGTACACACCAGTATATGTATACGGCAACACTGTAGGGGAAATAGTAAACTAAGTATATTACCCAGAGCTGTACACACCAGTATTTGTATACGGCAACACTGTAGGGAACATAGTAAACTAACTATATTACACAGAGCTGTACCCACCAGTATTTTGTGTACGGAAATGCTGAAGGGAACATAGTAAACTAAGTGTATTACCCAGAGCTGTACCCACCAGTATTTTGCGTACGGCAATGCTGAAGGGGAAATATTAAACTAAGTATATAACCCAGAGCTTTACACACCAGTATATGTATACGGCAATACTGTAGGGAACATAGTAAACTAAGTATATTACACAGAGCTGTACCCACCAGTATTTTGTGTACGGCAATGCTGAAGGGAACATAGTTAACTAAGTGTATTACCCAGAGCTGTACACACCAGTATTTGTATACGGCAACACTGTGGGGGTAATAGTAAACTAAGTATATTACCCAGAGCTTTACACACCAGTATATGTATATACGACAATACTGTAAGGAACATAGTAAACTAAGTGTATTACCCAGAGCTGTACACACCAGTATTTGTATACGGCAATACTGTAGAGAACATAGTAAACTAAGTATATTACACAGAGCTGTACCCACCAGTATTTTGTGTACGGCAATGCTGAAGGGAACATAGTAAACTAAGTGTATTACTCAGAGCTGTACACACCAGTATTTGTATACGGCAACACTGTAGGGGAAATAGTAAACTAAGTATATTACCCACAGCTGTACCCACCAGGATTTATTATACGGCAATACTGTAAGGAGCATAGTACACTAAGTATGTTACCCAGAGCTGTACCCACCAGTATTTGTATACGGCAATACTGTAGGGAACATAGTAAACTAAGTATATTACACAGAGATGTACCCACCAGTATTTTGTGTGCGGCAATGCTGAAGGGAACATAGTAAACTAAGTGTATTACCCAGAGCTGTACACACCAGTATTTGTATACGGCAATACTGTAGGGAACATAGTAAACTAAGTATATTACACAGAGCTGTACCCACCAGTATTTTGTGTACGGCAATGCTGAAGGGAACATAGTAAACTAAGTGTATTACTCAGAGCTGTACACAACCAGTATTTATATACGGCAACACTGTAGGGGAAATAGTAAACTAAGTATATTACCCACAGCTGTACCCACCAGGATTTATATACGGCGCAATAACTGTAAGGAGCATAGTACACTAAGTATGTTACCCAGAGCTGTACCCACCAGTATTTGTTATAATCGGCAATACTCCTAGGGAACATAGTAAACTAACTAAGTATAAATTACACAGAGCTGTACCCACCAGTATTTTGTGTACGGCAATGCTGAAGGGAACATAGTAAACTAAGTGTATTACCCAAAGCTGAACACACCAGTATTTGTATACGGCAACACTGTGGGAAGAAATAGTAAACTAAGTATATTACCCAGAGCTTTTTACACACCAGTATATGTATACGGCAATACTGTAGGGAACATAGTAAACTAAGTATATTACGACAGAGCTGTACCCACCAGTATTTGTATACGGCAATACTGTAGGGGAAATAGTAAACTAATGTATATTACCCAGAGCTTTACACACCAGTATTTGTATACGGCAATACTGTAAGGAACATAGTAAACTAAATATATTACCCAGAGCGGTACCCACAAGTATTTGTATACGGCAACACTGTAGGGGAAATAGTAAAACTAAGTATATTACCCAGAGCTGTTACCCACCAGTATTTGTATAACGGCAACACTGTAGGGGAAATAGTAAACTAAGTATATTACCCAGAGCTTTACACACACCAGTATTTGTATACGGCAATACTGTAGGGAACATAGTAAACTAAAGTGTATTACCCAGAGCTGTACCACACCAGTATTTGTATACGGCAACACTGTAGGGGAAGTAGTAAACTAAGTATATTACCCAGAGCTTTACACACCAGTATATGTAAACGGCAATACTGTAGGGAACATAGTAAACTAAGTATATTACACAGAGCTGTACCCACCAGTATTTTGTGTACGGCAATGCTGAAGGGAACATAGTAAACTAAGTATATTACCCAGAGCTTTACACACCAGTATATGTATTACGGCAATACTGTATGGGAACATAGTAAACTAATTATATTACACCAGAGCTGTACACACCAGTATTTGTATACGGCAACACTGTAGGGGGAAATAGTAAACTAAATATATTACCCAGAAGCCTTTACACACCAGTATATGTATACGGCAATACTGTAGGGAACATAGTAAACTAAGTGTATTACCCAGAAGCTGTACACACCAGTTATTTGTATACGGCAACACTGTAGGGGAAATAGTAAACTAAGTATATTACCCAGAGCTGTACACACCAGTATTTGTATACGGCAAACACTGTAAGGGAACATATTAAACTAAGTGTATTACCCAGAGCTGTACACACCAGTATATGTATACGGCAACACTGTAGGGGAAATAGTAAACTAAGTGTATTACCCAGAGCTGTACACACCAGTATATGTATACGGCAACACTGTAGGGGAAATAGTAAACTAAGTATAT